>NW_027189404.1:0-222693 GCF_040958095.1 Procambarus clarkii | reverse complement strand
ATATATTCATTTTTACCAATATTTCGATACTATTTCATTTACTATCACGATATATGCTTTGGCCTTCAAATCTCAGAATTTCGCATAATATTGCATTTTAAGCAAGTTTTCTTGCATTTTGTTTCGTACGAGAAATCATCGAATTTAGCAATATTTTGACGTTTATCATTCCCTTTTCCTTTATGTGATTTAATCAAAATATCATCGAATTAGGCAATATTTTTCTGTTTTTCCACGTATTTGTGAATTTTCAGTTTATTAGTATTAATTCATTAAATATACAATAAAAATGATGCAAACACATAATTGATTAGATAGTAACCTTAAATACTTCATTTTCAATCATCTATTTGTTTCTCGTTAAAATACTGAGTAAGATATTGAAAAGGGGAGAAGTTCTGTTTTTATTGCATATATCGACGTTTCAGCCGGATTAGAGCGGTTTTAAGTGTACATCTTCCATCGGTAATATGAACGGAAAATCAGGAACATTTCAGTTAATTCTAATGAAAACACATTGATTTTTATCATTTGTATTGGAAACAACATTGTCATATGTCTTTTCTTGGATCTAAATAATACGAAACCTTGCATTATGATTCGAAGTTAAAATCCTCAAATTTGGTATAATCGTGACTTTTTTCACGTTTTTCATGTAGTTTGATATTACGTAAATATATTCATTTTTACCAATATTTCGATACTATTTCATGTAGTATCACGATATGTGATTTGGCATTCAAATCTCAGAATTTCGCATAATATTACATTTTAAGCAAGTTTTCTTGCATTTTGTTTCGTACGAGGAATCATCGAATTTAGCAATATTTTGACGTTTATCATTCCCTTTTCCTTTATGTGATTTAATCAAAATATCATCGAATTAGGCAATATTTTGACGTTTTTCCACGTTTTTGTGAATTTTCAGTTTATTAGTATTAATTCATTAAATATACAATAAAAATGATGCAAACACATAATTGATTAAATAGTAACCTTAAATATTTCATTTACAATCATCTATTTGTTTCTCTTTAAAATACTGAGTAAGATATTGAAAAGGGGAGAAGTTCTGTTTTTATTGCATATATCGACATTTCAGCCGGATTAGAGCGGTTTTACGTGTACATCTTCCATCGGTAATATGAACGGAAAATCAGGAACATTTCAGTTAATTCTAATGAAAACACATTGATTTTTATCATTTGTATTGGAAACAACATTGTCATATGTCTTTTCTTGGATCTAAATAATACGAAACCTTGCATTATGATTCGAAGTTAAAATCCTCAAATTTGGTATAATCGTGACTTTTTTCACGTTTTTCATGAAGTTTGACATTACGTAAATATATTCATTTTTACCAATATTTCGATACTATTTCATGTAGTATCACGATATGTGATTTGGCCTTCAAATCTCAGAATTTCGCATAATATTGCATTTTAAGCAAGTTTTCTTGCATTTTGTTTCGTACGAGAAATCATCGAATTTAGCAATATTTTGACGTTTATCATTCCCTTTTCCTTTATGTGATTTAATCAAAATATCATCGAATTAGGCAATATTTTGCCGTTTTTCCACGTTTTTGTGAATTTTCAGTTTATTAGTATTAATTCATTAAATATACAATAAAAATGATGCAAACACATAATTGATTAGATAGTAACCTTAAATACTTCATTTTCAATCATCTATTTGTTTCTCGTTAAAATACTGAGTAAGATATTGAAAAGGGGAGAAGTTCGGTTTTTATTGCATATATCGACGTTTCAGCCGGAATAGAGCGGTTTTGCGTGTACATCTTCCATCGGTAATATAAACGGAAAATCAGGAACATTTTAGTTAATTCTAATGAAAACACATTGATTTTTATAATTTGTATTGGAAACCACATTGTCATATGTCTTTTCATGGATCTAAATAGTACGAAACCTCGCTTTATGATTCGTAGTTAAAATCCTCAAATTTGGTATAATAGTGACTTTTTTCACGTTTTTCATGTAGTTTGATATTACGTAAATATATTCATTTTTACCAATATTTCGATACTATTTCATGTAGTATCACGATATGTGATTTGGCCTTCAAATCTCAGAATTTCGCATAATATTGCATTTTAAGCAAGTTTTCTTGCATTTTGTTTCGTACGAGAAATCATCGAATTTAGCAATATTTTGATGTTTATCATTCCCTTTTCCTTTATGTGATTTAATCAAAATATCATCGAATTAGGCAATATTTTGCCGTTTTTCCACGTTTTTGTGAATTTTCAGTTTATTAGTATTAACTCAATAAATATACAATAAAAATGATGCAAACACATAATTGATTAGATTATAACCTTAAATACTTCATTTACAATCATCTATTTGTTTCTCTTTAAAATACTGAGTAAGATATTGAAAAGGGGAGAAGTTCTGTTTTTATTGCATATATCGACGTTTCAGCCGGATTAGAGCGGTTTTAAGTGTACATCTTCCATCGGTAATATGAACGGAAAATCAGGAACATTTCAGTTAATTCTAATGAAAACACATTGATTTTTATCATTTGTATTGGAAACAACATTGTCATATGTCTTTTCTTGGATCTAAATAATACGAAACCTTGCATTATGATTCGAAGTTAAAATCCTCAAATTTGGTATAATCGTGACTTTTTTCACGTTTTTCATGTAGTTTGATATTACGTAAATATATTCATTTTTACCAATATTTCGATACTATTTCATGTAGTATCACGATATGTGATTTGGCATTCAAATCTCAGAATTTCGCATAATATTGCATTTTAAGCAAGTTTTCTTGCATTTTGTTTCGTACGAGAAATCATCGAATTTAGCAATATTTTGACGTTTATCATTCCCTTTTCCTTTATGTGATTTAATCAAAATATCATCGAATTAGGCAATATTTTGCCGTTTTTCCACGTTTTTGTGAATTTTCAGTTTATTAGTATTAATTCATTAAATATACAATAAAAATGATGCAAACACATAATTGATTAGATAGTAACCTTAAATACTTCATTTTCAATCATCTATTTGTTTCTCGTTAAAATACTGAGTAAGATATTGAAAAGGGGAGAAGTTCGGTTTTTATTGCATATATCGACGTTTCAGCCGGAATAGAGCGGTTTTACGTGTACATCTTCCATCGGTAATATGAACGGAAAATCAGGAACATTTTTGTTAATTCAAATGAAAACACATTGATTTTTATAATTTGTATTGGAAACAACATTGTCATATGTCTTTTCATGGATCTAAATAGTACGAAACCTTGCATTATGATTCGAAGTTAAAATCCTCAAATTTGGTATAATCGTGACTTTTTTCACGTTTTTCATGTAGTTTGATATTACGTAAATATATTCATTTTTACCAATATTTCGATACTATTTCATGTAGTATCACGATATGTGATTTGGCATTCAAATCTCAGAACTTCGCATAATATTGCATTTTAAGCAAGTTTTCTTGCATTTTGTTTCGTACGAGAAATCATCGAATTTAGCAATATTTTGACGTTTATCATTCCCTTTTCGTTTATGTGATTTAATCAAAATATCATCGAATTAGGCAATATTTTGCCGTTTTTCCACGTTTTTGTGAATTTTCAGTTTATTAGTATTAACTCAATAAATATACAATAAAAATGATGCAAACACATAATTGATTAGATTATAACCTTAAATACTTCATTTACAATCATCTATTTGTTTCTCTTAAAAATACTGAGTAAGATATTGAAAAGGGGAGAAGTTCTGTTTTTATTGCATATATCGACGTTTCAGCCGGATTAGAGCGGTTTTACGTGTACATCTTCCATCGGTAATATGAACGGATAATCAGGAACATTTCAGTTAATTCTAATGAAAACACATTGATTTTTATCATTTGTATTGGAAACAACATTGTCATATGTCTTTTCTTGGATCTAAATAATACGAAACCTTGCATTATGATTCGAAGTTAAAATCCTCAAATTTGGTATAATCGTGACTTTTTTCACGTTTTTCATGTAGTTTGATATTACGTAAATATATTCATTTTTACCAATATTTCGATACTATTTCATGTAGTATCACGATATGTGATTTGGCATTCAAATCTCAGAATTTCGCATAATATTGCATTTTAAGCAAGTTTTCTTGCATTTTGTTTCGTACGAGAAATCATCGAATTTAGCAATATTTTGACGTTTATCATTCCCTTTTCCTTTATGTGATTTAATCAAAATATCATCGAATTAGGCAATATTTTGCCGTTTTTCCACGTTTTTGTGAATTTTCAGTTTATTAGTATTAACTCAATAAATATACAATAAAAATGATGCAAACACATAATTGATTAGATTATAACCTTAAATACTTCATTTACAATCATCTATTTGTTTCTCTTAAAAATACTGAGTAAGATATTGAAAAGGGGAGAAGTTCTGTTTTTATTGCATATATCGACGTTTCAGCCGGATTAGAGCGGTTTTACGTGTACATCTTCCATCGGTAATATGAACGGATAATCAGGAACATTTCAGTTAATTCTAATGAAAACACATTGATTTTTATAATTTGTATTGGAAACAACATTGTCATATGTCTTTTCTTGGATCTAAATAATACGAAACCTTGCATTATGATTCGAAGTTAAAATCCTCAAATTTGGTATAATCGTGACTTTTTTCACGTTTTTCATGTAGTTTGATATTACGTAAATATATTCATTTTTACCAATATTTCGATACTATTTCATGTAGTATCACGATATGTGATTTGGCATTCAAATCTCAGAATTTCGCATAATATTACATTTTAAGCAAGTTTTCTTGCATTTTGTTTCGTACGAGAAATCATCGAATTTAGCAATATTTTGACGTTTATCATTCCCTTTTCCTTTATGTGATTTAATCAAAATATCATCGAATTAGGCAATATTTTTCTGTTTTTCCACGTATTTGTGAATTTTCAGTTTATTAGTATTAATTCATTAAATATACAATAAAAATGATGCAAACACATAATTGATTAGATAGTAACCTTAAATACTTCATTTTCAATCATCTATTTGTTTCTCGTTAAAATACTGAGTAAGATATTGAAAAGGGGAGAAGTTCGGTTTTTATTGCATATATCGACGTTTCAGCCGGAATAGAGCGGTTTTGCGTGTACATCTTCCATCGGTAATATAAACGGAAAATCAGGAACATTTTTGTTAATTCTAATGAAAACACATTGATTTTTATAAATTGTATTGGAAACAACATTGTCATATGTCTTTTCATGGATCTAAATAGTTCGAAACCTCGCTTTATGATTCGAAGTTAAAATCCTCAAATTTAGTATAATAGTGACTTTTTTCACGTTTTTCATGTAGTTTGATATTACGTAAATATATTCATTTTTACCAATATTTCGATACTATTTCATTTACTATCACGATATATGCTTTGGCCTTCAAATCTCAGAATTTCGCATAATATTGCATTTTAAGCAAGTTTTCTTGCATTTTGTTTCGTACGAGAAATCATCGAATTTAGCAATATTTTGACGTTTATCATTCCCTTTTCCTTTATGTGATTTAATCAAAATATCATCGAATTAGGCAATATTTTTCTGTTTTTCCACGTATTTGTGAATTTTCAGTTTATTAGTATTAATTCATTAAATATACAATAAAAATGAGGCAAACACATAATTGATTAGATAGTAACCTTAAATACTTCATTTTCAATCATCTATTTGTTTCTCGTTAAAATACTGAGTAAGATATTGAAAAGGGGAGAAGTTCTGTTTTTATTGCATATATCGACGTTTCAGCCGGATTAGAGCGGTTTTAAGTGTACATCTTCCATCGGTAATATGAACGGAAAATCAGGAACATTTCAGTTAATTCTAATGAAAACACATTGATTTTTATCATTTGTATTGGAAACAACATTGTCATATGTCTTTTCTTGGATCTAAATAATACGAAACCTTGCATTATGATTCGAAGTTAAAATCCTCAAATTTGGTATAATCGTGACTTTTTTCACGTTTTTCATGTAGTTTGATATTACGTAAATATATTCATTTTTACCAATATTTCGATACTATTTCATGTAGTATCACGATATGTGATTTGGCATTCAAATCTCAGAATTTCGCATAATATTGCATTTTAAGCAAGTTTTCTTGCATTTTGTTTCGTACGAAAAATCATCGAATTTAGCAATATTTTGACGTTTATCATTCCCTTTTCCTTTATGTGATTTAATCAAAATATCATCGAATTAGGCAATATTTTGCCGTTTTTCCACGTTTTTGTGAATTTTCAGTTTATTAGTATTAATTCATTAAATATACAATAAAAATGATGCAAACACATAATTGATTAGATAGTAACCTTAAATACTTCATTTTCAATCATCTATTTGTTTCTCGTTAAAATACTGAGTAAGATATTGAAAAGGGGAGAAGTTCGGTTTTTATTGCATATATCGACGTTTCAGCCGGAATAGAGCGGTTTTACGTGTACATCTTCCATCGGTAATATGAACGGAAAATCAGGAACATTTTTGTTAATTCAAATGAAAACACATTGATTTTTATAATTTGTATTGGAAACAACATTGTCATATGTCTTTTCATGGATCTAAATAGTACGAAACCTTGCATTATGATTCGAAGTTAAAATCCTCAAATTTGGTATAATCGTGACTTTTTTCACGTTTTTCATGTAGTTTGATATTACGTAAATATATTCATTTTTACCAATATTTCGATACTATTTCATGTAGTATCACGATATGTGATTTGGCATTCAAATCTCAGAACTTCGCATAATATTGCATTTTAAGCAAGTTTTCTTGCATTTTGTTTCGTACGAGAAATCATCGAATTTAGCAATATTTTGACGTTTATCATTCCCTTTTCGTTTATGTGATTTAATCAAAATATCATCGAATTAGGCAATATTTTGCCGTTTTTCCACGTTTTTGTGAATTTTCAGTTTATTAGTATTAACTCAATAAATATACAATAAAAATGATGCAAACACATAATTGATTAGATTATAACCTTAAATACTTCATTTACAATCATCTATTTGTTTCTCTTAAAAATACTGAGTAAGATATTGAAAAGGGGAGAAGTTCTGTTTTTATTGCATATATCGACGTTTCAGCCGGATTAGAGCGGTTTTACGTGTACATCTTCCATCGGTAATATGAACGGATAATCAGGAACATTTCAGTTAATTCTAATGAAAACACATTGATTTTTATCATTTGTATTGGAAACAACATTGTCATATGTCTTTTCTTGGATCTAAATAATACGAAACCTTGCATTATGATTCGAAGTTAAAATCCTCAAATTTGGTATAATCGTGACTTTTTTCACGTTTTTCATGTAGTTTGATATTACGTAAATATATTCATTTTTACCAATATTTCGATACTATTTCATGTAGTATCACGATATGTGATTTGGCATTCAAATCTCAGAATTTCGCATAATATTGCATTTTAAGCAAGTTTTCTTGCATTTTGTTTCGTACGAGAAATCATCGAATTTAGCAATATTTTGACGTTTATCATTCCCTTTTCCTTTATGTGATTTAATCAAAATATCATCGAATTAGGCAATATTTTGCCGTTTTTCCACGTTTTTGTGAATTTTCAGTTTATTAGTATTAACTCAATAAATATACAATAAAAATGATGCAAACACATAATTGATTAGATTATAACCTTAAATACTTCATTTACAATCATCTATTTGTTTCTCTTAAAAATACTGAGTAAGATATTGAAAAGGGGAGAAGTTCTGTTTTTATTGCATATATCGACGTTTCAGCCGGATTAGAGCGGTTTTACGTGTACATCTTCCATCGGTAATATGAACGGATAATCAGGAACATTTCAGTTAATTCTAATGAAAACACATTGATTTTTATCATTTGTATTGGAAACAACATTGTCATATGTCTTTTCTTGGATCTAAATAATACGAAACCTTGCATTATGATTCGAAGTTAAAATCCTCAAATTTGGTATAATCGTGACTTTTTTCACGTTTTTCATGTAGTTTGATATTACGTAAATATATTCATTTTTACCAATATTTCGATACTATTTCATGTAGTATCACGATATGTGATTTGGCATTCAAATCTCAGAATTTCGCATAATATTACATTTTAAGCAAGTTTTCTTGCATTTTGTTTCGTACGAGAAATCATCGAATTTAGCAATATTTTGACGTTTATCATTCCCTTTTCCTTTATGTGATTTAATCAAAATATCATCGAATTAGGCAATATTTTTCTGTTTTTCCACGTATTTGTGAATTTTCAGTTTATTAGTATTAATTCATTAAATATACAATAAAAATGATGCAAACACATAATTGATTAGATAGTAACCTTAAATACTTCATTTTCAATCATCTATTTGTTTCTCGTTAAAATACTGAGTAAGATATTGAAAAGGGGAGAAGTTCGGTTTTTATTGCATATATCGACGTTTCAGCCGGAATAGAGCGGTTTTGCGTGTACATCTTCCATCGGTAATATAAACGGAAAATCAGGAACATTTTTGTTAATTCTAATGAAAACACATTGATTTTTATAAATTGTATTGGAAACAACATTGTCATATGTCTTTTCATGGATCTAAATAGTTCGAAACCTCGCTTTATGATTCGAAGTTAAAATCCTCAAATTTAGTATAATAGTGACTTTTTTCACGTTTTTCATGTAGTTTGATATTACGTAAATATATTCATTTTTACCAATATTTCGATACTATTTCATTTACTATCACGATATATGCTTTGGCCTTCAAATCTCAGAATTTCGCATAATATTGCATTTTAAGCAAGTTTTCTTGCATTTTGTTTCGTACGAGAAATCATCGAATTTAGCAATATTTTGACGTTTATCATTCCCTTTTCCATAATGTGATTTAATCAAAATATCATCGAATTAGGCAATATTTTGCCGTTTTTCCACGTTTTTGTGAATTTTCAGTTTATTAGTATTAACTCAATAAATATACAATAAAAATGATGCAAACACATAATTGATTAGATTATAACCTTAAATACTTCATTTACAATCATCTATTTGTTTCTCTTTAAAATACTGAGTAAGATATTGAAAAGGGGAGAAGTTCTGTTTTTATTGCATATATCGACATTTCAGCCGGATTAGAGCGGTTTTACGTGTACATCTTCCATCGGTAATATGAACGGAAAATCAGGAACATTTCAGTTAATTCTAATGAAAACACATTGATTTTTATCATTTGTATTGGAAACAACATTGTCATATGTCTTTTCTTGGATCTAAATAATACGAAACCTTGCATTATGATTCGAAGTTAAAATCCTCAAATTTGGTATAATCGTGACTTTTTTCACGTTTTTCATGTAGTTTGATATTACGTAAATATATTCATTTTTACCAATATTTCGATACTATTTCATGTAGTATCACGATATGTGATTTGGCCTTCAAATCTCAGAATTTCGCATAATATTGCATTTTAAGCAAGTTTTCTTGCATTTTGTTTCGTACGAGAAATCATCGAATTTAGCAATATTTTGACGTTTATCATTCCCTTTTCGTTTATGTGATTTAATCAAAATATCATCGAATTAGGCAATATTTTGCCGTTTTTCCACGTTTTTGTGAATTTTCAGTTTATTAGTATTAACTCAATAAATATACAATAAAAATGATGCAAACACATAATTGATTAGATTATAACCTTAAATACTTCATTTTCAATCATCTATTTGTTTCTCTTTAAAATACTGATTAAGATATTGAAAAGGGGAGAAGTTCTGTTTTTATTGCTTATATCGACGTTTCAGCCGGATTAGAGCGGTTTTACGTGGACATCTTCCATCGGTAATATAAACGGAAAATCAATAACATTTTAGTTAATTCTAATGAAAACACATTGATTTTTATAATTTGTATTGGAAACAACATTGTCATATGTCTTTTCATGGATCTAAATAGTACGAAACCTCGCTTTATGATTCGGAGTTAAAATCCTCAAATTTGGTATAATCGGGACTTTTTTCACGTTTTTCACGTAGTTTGATATTACGTAAATATATTCATTTTTACCAATATTTCTATACTATTTCATGTAGTATCACGATATATGATTTGGCCTTCAAATCTCAGAATTTCGCATAATATTGCATTTTAAGCAAGTTTTCTTGCATTTTGTTTCGTACGAGAAATCATCGAATTTAGCAATATTTTGACGTTTATCATTCCCTTTTCCTGTATGTGATTTAATCAAAATATCATCGAATTAGGCAATATTTTGCCGTTTTTCCACGTTTAGTTAAATTTTCAGTTTATTAGTATTACTTCATTAAATATACAATAAAAATGATGCAAACACATAATTGATTAGATAGTAACCTTAAATACTTCATTTTCAATCATCTATTTGTTTCTCTTTAAAATACTGAGTAAGATATTGAAAAGGGGAGAAGTTCTGTTTTTATTGCATATATCGACATTTCAGCCGGATTAGAGCGGTTTTACGTGTACATCTTCCATCGGTAATATGAACGGAAAATCAGGAACATTTCAGTTAATTCTAATGAAAACACATTGATTTTTATCATTTGTATTGGAAACAACATTGTCATATGTCTTTTCTTGGATCTAAATAATACGAAACCTTGCATTATGATTCGAAGTTAAAATCCTCAAATTTAGTATAATAGTGACTTTTTTCACGTTTTTCACGTAGTTTGATATTACGTAAATATATTCATTTTTACCAATATTTCTATACTATTTCATGTAGTATCACGATATATGATTTGGCCTTCAAATCTCAGAATTTCGCATAATATTGCATTTTAAGCAAGTTTTCTTGCATTTTGTTTCGTACGAGAAATCATCGAATTTAGCAATATTTTGACGTTTATCATTCCCTTTTCCTGTATGTGATTTAATCAAAATATCATCGAATTAGGCAATATTTTGCCGTTTTTCCACGTTTAGTTAAATTTTCAGTTTATTAGTATTACTTCATTAAATATACAATAAAAATGATGCAAACACATAATTGATTAGATAGTAACCTTAAATACTTCATTTTCAATCATCTATTTGTTTCTCTTTAAAATACTGAGTAAGATATTGAAAAGGGGAGAAGTTCTGTTTTTATTGCATATATCGACATTTCAGCCGGATTAGAGCGGTTTTACGTGTACATCTTCCATCGGTAATATGAACGGAAAATCAATAACATTTTAGTTAATTCTAATGAAAACACATTGATTTTTATCATTTGTATTGGAAACAACATTGTCATATGTCTTTTCTTGGATCTAAATAATACGAAACCTTGCATTATGATTCGAAGTTAAAATCCTCAAATTTGGTATAATCGTGACTTTTTTCACGTTTTTCATGTAGTTTGATATTACGTAAATATATTCATTTTTACCAATATTTCGATACTATTTCATGTAGTATCACGATATGTGATTTGGCCTTCAAATCTCAGAATTTCGCATAATATTGCATTTTAAGCAAGTTTTCTTGCATTTTGTTTCGTACGAGAAATCATCGAATTTAGCAATATTTTGACGTTTATCATTCCCTTTTCGTTTATGTGATTTAATCAAAATATCATCGAATTAGGCAATATTTTGCCGTTTTTCCACGTTTTTGTGAATTTTCAGTTTATTAGTATTAACTCAATAAATATACAATAAAAATGATGCAAACACATAATTGATTAGATTATAACCTTAAATACTTCATTTTCAATCATCTATTTGTTTCTCTTTAAAATACTGATTAAGATATTGAAAAGGGGAGAAGTTCTGTTTTTATTGCTTATATCGACGTTTCAGCCGGATTAGAGCGGTTTTACGTGGACATCTTCCATCGGTAATATAAACGGAAAATCAATAACATTTTAGTTAATTCTAATGAAAACACATTGATTTTTATAATTTGTATTGGAAACAACATTGTCATATGTCTTTTCATGGATCTAAATAGTACGAAACCTCGCTTTATGATTCGGAGTTAAAATCCTCAAATTTGGTATAATCGGGACTTTTTTCACGTTTTTCACGTAGTTTGATATTACGTAAATATATTCATTTTTACCAATATTTCTATACTATTTCATGTAGTATCACGATATATGATTTGGCCTTCAAATCTCAGAATTTCGCATAATATTGCATTTTAAGCAAGTTTTCTTGCATTTTGTTTCGTACGAGAAATCATCGAATTTAGCAATATTTTGACGTTTATCATTCCCTTTTCCTTTTTGTGATTTAATCAAAATATCATCGAATTAGGCAATATTTTGCCGTTTTTCCACGTTTTTGTGAATTTTCAGTTTATTAGTATCATTATCATATTAAATATACATTAATAAATATAATTATTAAATATAAGTAAAAAAATTAAATAAATTATTAATTACTCATTAAATATACAATAAAAATGATTAAATAAAAAAATTAAATAAATTATTATTACTCATTAAATATACAATAAAAATGATGCAAACACATAATTGATTAGATAGTAACCTTAAATACTTCATTTTTCAATCATCTATTTGTTTCTCGTTAAAATACTGAGTAAGATATTGAAAAGGGGAGAAGTTCGGTTTTTATTGCATATATCGACGTTTCAGCCGGAATAGAGCGGTTTTGCGTGTACATCTTCCATCGGTAATATAAACGGAAAATCAGGAACATTTTAGTTAATTCTAATGAAAACACATTGATTTTTATAATTTGTATTGGAAACAACATTGTCATATGTCTTTTCATGGATCTAAATAGTACGAAACCTAGCTTTATGATTCGAAATTAAAATCCTCAAATTTGGTATAATAGTGACTTTTTTCACGTTTTTCATGTAGTTTGATATTACGTAAATATATTCATTTTTACCAATATTTCGATACTATTTCATGTACTATCACGATATGTGATTTGGCCTTCAAATCTCAGAATTTCGCATAATATTGCATTTTAAGCAAGTTTTCTTGCATTTTGTTTCGTACGAGAAATCATCGAATTTAGCAATATTTTGACGTTTATCATTCCCTTTTCCTTTATGTGATTTAATCAAAATATCATCGAATTAGGCAATATTTTGCCGTTTTTCCACGTTTTTGTGAATTTTCAGTTTATTAGTATTAACTCAATAAATATACAATAAAAATGATGCAAACACATAATTGATTAGATAGTAACCTTAAATACTTCATTTTCAATCATCTATTTGTTTCTCGTTAAAATACTGAGTAAGATATTGAAAAGGGGAGAAGTTCGGTTTTTATTGCATATATCGACGTTTCAGCCGGAATAGAGCGGTTTTGCGTGTACATCTTCCATCGGTAATATGAACGGAAAATCAGGAACATTTTTGTTAATTCTAATGAAAACACATTGATTTTTATAAATTGTATTGGAAACAACATTGTCATATGTCTTTTCATGGATCTAAATAGTACGAAACCTCGCTTTATGATTCGAAGTTAAAATCCTCAAATTTGGTATAATAGTGACTTTTTTCACGTTTTTCATGTAGTTTGATATTACGTAAATATATTCATTTTTACCAATATTTCGATACTATTTCATGTAGTATCACGATATGTGATTTGGCCTTCAAATCTCAGAATTTCGCATAATATTGCATTTTAAGCAAGTTTTCTTGCATTTTGTTTCGTACGAGAAATCATCGAATTTAGCAATATTTTGACGTTTATCATTCCCTTTTCCTTTATGTGATTTAATCAAAATATCATCGAATTAGGCAATATTTTGCCGTTTTTCCACGTTTTTGTGAATTTTCAGTTTATTAGTATTAATTCATTAAATATACAATAAAAATGATGCAAACACATAATTGATTAGATAGTAACCTTAAATACTTCATTTTCAATCATCTATTTGTTTCTCGTTAAAATACTGAGTAAGATATTGAAAAGGGGAGAAGTTCGGTTTTTATTGCATATATCGACGTTTCAGCCGGAATAGAGCGGTTTTGCGTGTACATCTTCCATCGGTAATATAAATGCAAAATCAGGAACATTTTAGTTAATTCTAATGAAAACACATTGATTTTTATAATTTGTATTGGAAACAACATTGTCATATGTCTTTTCATGGATCTAAATAGTACGAAACCTCGCTTTATGATTCGAAGTTAAAATCCTCAAATTTGGTATAATAGTGACTTTTTTCACGTTTTTCATGTAGTTTGATATTACGTAAATATATTCATTTTTACCAATATTTCGATACTATTTCATTTACTATCACGATATGTGATTTGGCCTTCAAATCTCAGAATTTCGCATAATATTGCATTTTAAGCAAGTTTTCTTGCATTTTGTTTCGTACGAGAAATCATCGAATTTAGCAATATTTTGACGTTTATCATTCCCTTTTCCATTATGTGATTTAATCAAAATATCATCGAATTAGGCAATATTTTGCCGTTTTTCCACGTTTTTGTGAATTTTCAGTTTATTAGTAATAACTCAATAAATATACAATAAAAATGATGCAAACACATAATTGATTAGATTATAACCTTAAATACTTCATTTTCAATCATCTATTTGTTTCTCTTTAAAATACTGATTAAGATATTGAAAAGGGGAGAAGTTCTGTTTTTATTGCATATATCGACGTTTCAGCCGGATTAGAGCGGTTTTACGTGGACATCTTCCATCGGTAATATAAACGGAAAATCAGGAACATTTTAGTTATTTCTAATGAAAACACATTGATTTTTATAATTTGTATTGGAAACAACATTGTCATATGTCTTTTCATGGATCTAAATAGTACGAAACCTCGCTTTATGATTCGAAGTTAAAATCCTCAAATTTGGTATAATCGTGACTTTTTTCACGTTTTTCATGTAGTTTGATATTACGTAAATATATTCATTTTTACCAATATTTCGATACTATTTCATGCAGTATCACGATATGTGATTTGGCCTTCAAATCTCAGAACTTCGGATAATATTGCATTTAAAGCAAGTTTTCTTGCATTTTGTTTCGTACGAGAAATCATCGAATTTAGCAATATTTTGACGTTTATCATTCCCTTTTCCTTTTTGTGATTTAATCAAAATATCATCGAATTAGGCAATATTTTGCCGTTTTTCCACGTTTTTGTGAATTTTCAGTTTATTAGTATCATTATCATATTAAATATACATTAATAAATATAATTATTAAATATAAGTAAAAAAATTAAATAAATTATTAATTACTCATTAAATATACAATAAAAATGATTAAATAAAAAAATTAAATAAATTATTATTACTCATTAAATATACAATAAAAATGATGCAAACACATAATTGATTAGATAGTAACCTTAAATACTTCATTTTTCAATCATCTATTTGTTTCTCGTTAAAATACTGAGTAAGATATTGAAAAGGGGAGAAGTTCGGTTTTTATTGCATATATCGACGTTTCAGCCGGAATAGAGCGGTTTTGCGTGTACATCTTCCATCGGTAATATAAACGGAAAATCAGGAACATTTTAGTTAATTCTAATGAAAACACATTGATTTTTATAATTTGTATTGGAAACAACATTGTCATATGTCTTTTCATGGATCTAAATAGTACGAAACCTAGCTTTATGATTCGAAGTTAAAATCCTCAAATTTGGTATAATAGTGACTTTTTTCACGTTTTTCATGTAGTTTGATATTACGTAAATATATTCATTTTTACCAATATTTCGATACTATTTCATGTACTATCACGATATGTGATTTGGCCTTCAAATCTCAGAATTTCGCATAATATTGCATTTTAAGCAAGTTTTCTTGCATTTTGTTTCGTACGAGAAATCATCGAATTTAGCAATATTTTGACGTTTATCATTCCCTTTTCCTTTATGTGATTTAATCAAAATATCATCGAATTAGGCAATATTTTTCCGTTTTTCCACGTTTTTGTGAATTTTCAGTTTATTAGTATTAACTCAATAAATATACAATAAAAATGATGCAAACACATAATTGATTAGATAGTAACCTTAAATACTTCATTTTCAATCATCTATTTGTTTCTCGTTAAAATACTGAGTAAGATATTGAAAAGGGGAGAAGTTCGGTTTTTATTGCATATATCGACGTTTCAGCCGGAATAGAGCGGTTTTGCGTGTACATCTTCCATCGGTAATATGAACGGAAAATCAGGAACATTTTTGTTAATTCTAATGAAAACACATTGATTTTTATAAATTGTATTGGAAACAACATTGTCATATGTCTTTTCATGGATCTAAATAGTACGAAACCTCGCTTTATGATTCGAAGTTAAAATCCTCAAATTTGGTATAATAGTGACTTTTTTCACGTTTTTCATGTAGTTTGATATTACGTAAATATATTCATTTTTACCAATATTTCGATACTATTTCATGTAGTATCACGATATATGCTTTGGCCTTCAAATCTCAGAATTTCGCATAATATTGCATTTTAAGCAAGTTTTCTTGCATTTTGTTTCGTACGAGGAATCATCGAATTTAGCAATATTTTGACGTTTATCATTCCCTTTTCCTTTATGTGATTTAATCAAAATATCATCGAATTAGGCAATATTTTGCCGTTTTTCCACGTTTTTGTGAATTTTCAGTTTATTAGTATTAATTCATTAAATATACAATAAAAATGATGCAAACACATAATTGATTAAATAGTAACCTTAAATATTTCATTTACAATCATCTATTTATTTCTCTTTAAAATACTGAGTAAGATATTGAAAAGGGGAGAAGTTCTGTTTTTATTGCATATATCGACATTTCAGCCGGATTAGAGCGGTTTTACGTGTACATCTTCCATCGGTAATATGAACGGAAAATCAGGAACATTTCAGTTAATTCTAATGAAAACACATTGATTTTTATCATTTGTATTGGAAACAACATTGTCATATGTCTTTTCTTGGATCTAAATAATACGAAACCTTGCATTATGATTCGAAGTTAAAATCCTCAAATTTGGTATAATCGTGACCTTTTTCACGTTTTTCGTGTAGTTTGATATTACGTAAATATATTCATTTTTA
Organism: Procambarus clarkii; assembly: GCF_040958095.1. NCBI lineage: Eukaryota > Metazoa > Arthropoda > Malacostraca > Decapoda > Cambaridae > Procambarus > Procambarus clarkii. Next base: position 205,570 of record NW_027189404.1, on the reverse strand, counting down.
CCAATATTTCGATACTATTTCATGTAGTATCACGATATGTGATTTGGCCTTCAAATCTCAGAATTTCGCATAATATTGCATTTTAAGCAAGTTTTCTTGCATTTTGTTTCGTACGAGAAATCATCGAATTTAGCAATATTTTGACGTTTATCATTCCCTTTTCCTTTATGTGATTTAATCAAAATATCATCGAATTAGGCAATATTTTGCCGTTTTTCCACGTTTTTGTGAATTTTCAGTTTATTAGTATTAATTCATTAAATATACAATAAAAATGATGCAAACACATAATTGATTAGATAGTAACCTTAAATACTTCATTTTCAATCATCTATTTGTTTCTCGTTAAAATACTGAGTAAGATATTGAAAAGGGGAGAAGTTCGGTTTTTATTGCATATATCGACGTTTCAGCCGGAATAGAGCGGTTTTGCGTGTACATCTTCCATCGGTAATATAAACGGAAAATCAGGAACATTTTAGTTAATTCTAATGAAAACACATTGATTTTTATAATTTGTATTGGAAACCACATTGTCATATGTCTTTTCATGGATCTAAATAGTACGAAACCTCGCTTTATGATTCGAAGTTAAAATCCTCAAATTTGGTATAATAGTGAATTTTTTCACGTTTTTCATGTAGTTTGATATTACGTAAATATATTCATTTTTACCAATATTTCGATACTATTTCATGTAGTTTCACGATATTTGATTTGGCCTTCAAATCTCAGAATTTCGCATAATATTGCATTTTAAGCAAGTTTTCTTGCATTTTGTTTCGTACGAGAAATCATCGAATTTAGCAATATTTTGATGTTTATCATTCCCTTTTCCTTTATGTGATTTAATCAAAATATCATCGAATTAGGCAATATTTTGCCGTTTTTCCACGTTTTTGTGAATTTTCAGTTTATTAGTATTAACTCAATAAATATACAATAAAAATGATGCAAACACATAATTGATTAGATTATAACCTTAAATACTTCATTTACAATCATCTATTTGTTTCTCTTTAAAATACTGAGTAAGATATTGAAAAGGGGAGAAGTTCTGTTTTTATTGCATATATCGACGTTTCAGCCGGATTAGAGCGGTTTTAAGTGTACATCTTCCATCGGTAATATGAACGGAAAATCAGGAACATTTCAGTTAATTCTAATGAAAACACATTGATTTTTATCATTTGTATTAGAAACAACATTGTCATATGTCTTTTTTTGGATCTAAATAATACGAAACCTTGCATTATGATTCGAAGTTAAAATCCTCAAATTTGGTATAATCGTGACTTTTTTCACGTTTTTCATGTAGTTTGATATTACGTAAATATATTCATTTTTACCAATATTTCGATACATTTCATGTAGTATCACGATATGTGATTTGGCATTCAAATCTCAGAATTTCGCATAATATTGCATTTTAAGCAAGTTTTCTTGCATTTTGTTTCGTACGAGAAATCATCGAATTTAGCAATATTTTGACGTTTATCATTCCCTTTTCCTTTATGTGATTTAATCAAAATATCATCGAATTAGGCAATATTTTTCTGTTTTTCCACGTTTTTGTGAATTTTCAGTTTATTAGTATTAATTCATTAAATATACAATAAAAATGATGCAAACACATAATTGATTAGATAGTAACCTTAAATACTTCATTTTCAATCATCTATTTGTTTCTCGTTAAAATACTGAGTAAGATATTGAAAAGGGGAGAAGTTCGGTTTTTATTGCATATATCGACGTTTCAGCCGGAATAGAGCGGTTTTGCGTGTACATCTTCCATCGGTAATATAAACGGAAAATCAGGAACATTTTTGTTAATTCTAATGAAAACACATTGATTTTTATAAATTGTATTGGAAACAACATTGTCATATGTCTTTTCATGTATCTAAATAGTACGAAACCTCGCTTTATGATTCGAAGTTAAAATCCTCAAATTTGGTATAATAGTGACTTTTTTCACGTTTTTCATGTAGTTTGATATTACGTAAATATATTCATTTTTACCAATATTTCGATACTATTTCATGTAGTATCACGATATATGCTTTGGCCTTCAAATCTCAGAATTTCGCATAATATTGCATTTTGAGCAAGTTTTCTTGCATTTTGTTTCGTACGAGGAATCATCGAATTTAGCAATATTTTGACGTTTATCATTCCCTTTTCCTTTATGTGATTTAATCAAAATATCATCGAATTAGGCAATATTTTGACGTTTTTCCACGTTTTTGTGAATTTTCAGTTTATTAGTATTAATTCATTAAATATACAATAAAAATGATGCAAACACATAATTGATTAAATAGTAACCTTAAATATTTCATTTACAATCATCTATTTGTTTCTCTTTAAAATACTGAGTAAGATATTGAAAAGGGGAGAAGTTCTGTTTTTATTGCATATATCGACATTTCAGCCGGATTAGAGCGGTTTTACGTGTACATCTTCCATCGGTAATATGAACGGAAAATCAGGAACATTTCAGTTAATTCTAATGAAAACACATTGATTTTTATCATTTGTATTGGAAACAATATTGTCATATGTCTTTTCTTGGATCTAAATAATACGAAACCTTGCATTATGATTCGAAGTTAAAATCCTCAAATTTGGTATAATCGTGACTTTTTTCACGTTTTTCATGTAGTTTGATATTACGTAAATATATTCATTTTTACCAATATTTCGATACTATTTCATGTAGTATCACGATATGTGATTTGGCCTTCAAATCTCAGAATTTCGCATAATATTGCATTTTAAGCAAGTTTTCTTGCATTTTGTTTCGTACGAGAAATCATCGAATTTAGCAATATTTTGACGTTTATCATTCCCTTTTCCTTTATGTGATTTAATCAAAATATCATCGAATTAGGCAATATTTTGCCGTTTTTCCACGTTTTTGTGAATTTTCAGTTTATTAGTATTAATTCATTAAATATACAATAAAAATGATGCAAACACATAATTGATTAGATAGTAACCTTAAATACTTCATTTTCAATCATCTATTTGTTTCTCGTTAAAATACTGAGTAAGATATTGAAAAGGGGAGAAGTTCGGTTTTTATTGCATATATCGACGTTTCAGCCGGAATAGAGCGGTTTTGCGTGTACATCTTCCATCGGTAATATAAATGCAAAATCAGGAACATTTTAGTTAATTCTAATGAAAACACATTGATTTTTATAATTTGTATTGGAAACAACATTGTCATATGTCTTTTCATGGATCTAAATAGTACGAAACCTCGCTTTATGATTCGAAGTTAAAATCCTCAAATTTGGTATAATAGTGACTTTTTTCACGTTTTTCATGTAGTTTGATATTACGTAAATATATTCATTTTTACCAATATTTCGATACTATTTCATTTACTATCACGATATGTGATTTGGCCTTCAAATCTCAGAATTTCGCATAATATTGCATTTTAAGCAAGTTTTCTTGCATTTTGTTTCGTACGAGAAATCATCGAATTTAGCAATATTTTGACGTTTATCATTCCCTTTTCCATTATGTGATTTAATCAAAATATCATCGAATTAGGCAATATTTTGCCGTTTTTCCACGTTTTTGTGAATTTTCAGTTTATTAGTAATAACTCAATAAATATACAATAAAAATGATGCAAACACATAATTGATTAGATTATAACCTTAAATACTTCATTTTCAATCATCTATTTGTTTCTCTTTAAAATACTGATTAAGATATTGAAAAGGGGAGAAGTTCTGTTTTTATTGCATATATCGACGTTTCAGCCGGATTAGAGCGGTTTTACGTGGACATCTTCCATCGGTAATATAAACGGAAAATCAGGAACATTTTAGTTATTTCTAATGAAAACACATTGATTTTTATAATTTGTATTGGAAACAACATTGTCATATGTCTTTTCATGGATCTAAATAGTACGAAACCTCGCTTTATGATTCGAAGTTAAAATCCTCAAATTTGGTATAATCGTGACTTTTTTCACGTTTTTCATGTAGTTTGATATTACGTAAATATATTCATTTTTACCAATATTTCGATACTATTTCATGCAGTATCACGATATGTGATTTGGCCTTCAAATCTCAGAACTTCGGATAATATTGCATTTAAAGCAAGTTTTCTTGCATTTTGTTTCGTACGAGAAATCATCGAATTTAGCAATATTTTGACGTTTATCATTCCCTTTTCCTTTTTGTGATTTAATCAAAATATCATCGAATTAGGCAATATTTTGCCGTTTTTCCACGTTTTTGTGAATTTTCAGTTTATTAGTATCATTATCATATTAAATATACATTAATAAATATAATTATTAAATATAAGTAAAAAAATTAAATAAATTATTAATTACTCATTAAATATACAATAAAAATGATTAAATAAAAAAATTAAATAAATTATTATTACTCATTAAATATACAATAAAAATGATGCAAACACATAATTGATTAGATAGTAACCTTAAATACTTCATTTTTCAATCATCTATTTGTTTCTCGTTAAAATACTGAGTAAGATATTGAAAAGGGGAGAAGTTCGGTTTTTATTGCATATATCGACGTTTCAGCCGGAATAGAGCGGTTTTGCGTGTACATCTTCCATCGGTAATATAAACGGAAAATCAGGAACATTTTAGTTAATTCTAATGAAAACACATTGATTTTTATAATTTGTATTGGAAACAACATTGTCATATGTCTTTTCATGGATCTAAATAGTACGAAACCTAGCTTTATGATTCGAAGTTAAAATCCTCAAATTTGGTATAATAGTGACTTTTTTCACGTTTTTCATGTAGTTTGATATTACGTAAATATATTCATTTTTACCAATATTTCGATACTATTTCATGTACTATCACGATATGTGATTTGGCCTTCAAATCTCAGAATTTCGCATAATATTGCATTTTAAGCAAGTTTTCTTGCATTTTGTTTCGTACGAGAAATCATCGAATTTAGCAATATTTTGACGTTTATCATTCCCTTTTCCTTTATGTGATTTAATCAAAATATCATCGAATTAGGCAATATTTTTCCGTTTTTCCACGTTTTTGTGAATTTTCAGTTTATTAGTATTAACTCAATAAATATACAATAAAAATGATGCAAACACATAATTGATTAGATAGTAACCTTAAATACTTCATTTTCAATCATCTATTTGTTTCTCGTTAAAATACTGAGTAAGATATTGAAAAGGGGAGAAGTTCGGTTTTTATTGCATATATCGACGTTTCAGCCGGAATAGAGCGGTTTTGCGTGTACATCTTCCATCGGTAATATGAACGGAAAATCAGGAACATTTTTGTTAATTCTAATGAAAACACATTGATTTTTATAAATTGTATTGGAAACAACATTGTCATATGTCTTTTCATGGATCTAAATAGTACGAAACCTCGCTTTATGATTCGAAGTTAAAATCCTCAAATTTGGTATAATAGTGACTTTTTTCACGTTTTTCATGTAGTTTGATATTACGTAAATATATTCATTTTTACCAATATTTCGATACTATTTCATGTAGTATCACGATATATGCTTTGGCCTTCAAATCTCAGAATTTCGCATAATATTGCATTTTAAGCAAGTTTTCTTGCATTTTGTTTCGTACGAGGAATCATCGAATTTAGCAATATTTTGACGTTTATCATTCCCTTTTCCTTTATGTGATTTAATCAAAATATCATCGAATTAGGCAATATTTTGCCGTTTTTCCACGTTTTTGTGAATTTTCAGTTTATTAGTATTAATTCATTAAATATACAATAAAAATGATGCAAACACATAATTGATTAAATAGTAACCTTAAATATTTCATTTACAATCATCTATTTATTTCTCTTTAAAATACTGAGTAAGATATTGAAAAGGGGAGAAGTTCTGTTTTTATTGCATATATCGACATTTCAGCCGGATTAGAGCGGTTTTACGTGTACATCTTCCATCGGTAATATGAACGGAAAATCAGGAACATTTCAGTTAATTCTAATGAAAACACATTGATTTTTATCATTTGTATTGGAAACAACATTGTCATATGTCTTTTCTTGGATCTAAATAATACGAAACCTTGCATTATGATTCGAAGTTAAAATCCTCAAATTTGGTATAATCGTGACCTTTTTCACGTTTTTCGTGTAGTTTGATATTACGTAAATATATTCATTTTTACCAATATTTCGATACTATTTCATGTAGTATCACGATATGTGATTTGGCCTTCAAATCTCAGAATTTCGCATAATATTGCATTTTAAGCAAGTTTTCTTGCATTTTGTTTCGTACGAGAAATCATCGAATTTAGCAATATTTTGACGTTTATCATTCCCTTTTCCTTTATGTGATTTAATCAAAATATCATCGAATTAGGCAATATTTTGCCGTTTTTCCACGTTTTTGTGAATTTTCAGTTTATTAGTATTAATTCATTAAATATACAATAAAAATGATGCAAACACATAATTGATTAGATAGTAACCTTAAATACTTCATTTTCAATCATCTATTTGTTTCTCGTTAAAATACTGAGTAAGATATTGAAAAGGGGAGAAGTTCGGTTTTTATTGCATATATCGACGTTTCAGCCGGAATAGAGCGGTTTTGCGTGTACATCTTCCATCGGTAATATAAACGGAAAATCAGGAACATTTTAGTTAATTCTAATGAAAACACATTGATTTTTATAATTTGTATTGGAAACCACATTGTCATATGTCTTTTCATGGATCTAAATAGTACGAAACCTCGCTTTATGATTCGAAGTTAAAATCCTCAAATTTGGTATAATAGTGAATTTTTTCACGTTTTTCATGTAGTTTGATATTACGTAAATATATTCATTTTTACCAATATTTCGATACTATTTCATGTAGTTTCACGATATTTGATTTGGCCTTCAAATCTCAGAATTTCGCATAATATTGCATTTTAAGCAAGTTTTCTTGCATTTTGTTTCGTACGAGAAATCATCGAATTTAGCAATATTTTGATGTTTATCATTCCCTTTTCCTTTATGTGATTTAATCAAAATATCATCGAATTAGGCAATATTTTGCCGTTTTTCCACGTTTTTGTGAATTTTCAGTTTATTAGTATTAACTCAATAAATATACAATAAAAATGATGCAAACACATAATTGATTAGATTATAACCTTAAATACTTCATTTACAATCATCTATTTGTTTCTCTTTAAAATACTGAGTAAGATATTGAAAAGGGGAGAAGTTCTGTTTTTATTGCATATATCGACGTTTCAGCCGGATTAGAGCGGTTTTAAGTGTACATCTTCCATCGGTAATATGAACGGAAAATCAGGAACATTTCAGTTAATTCTAATGAAAACACATTGATTTTTATCATTTGTATTAGAAACAACATTGTCATATGTCTTTTTTTGGATCTAAATAATACGAAACCTTGCATTATGATTCGAAGTTAAAATCCTCAAATTTGGTATAATCGTGACTTTTTTCACGTTTTTCATGTAGTTTGATATTACGTAAATATATTCATTTTTACCAATATTTCGATACATTTCATGTAGTATCACGATATGTGATTTGGCATTCAAATCTCAGAATTTCGCATAATATTGCATTTTAAGCAAGTTTTCTTGCATTTTGTTTCGTACGAGAAATCATCGAATTTAGCAATATTTTGACGTTTATCATTCCCTTTTCCTTTATGTGATTTAATCAAAATATCATCGAATTAGGCAATATTTTTCTGTTTTTCCACGTTTTTGTGAATTTTCAGTTTATTAGTATTAATTCATTAAATATACAATAAAAATGATGCAAACACATAATTGATTAGATAGTAACCTTAAATACTTCATTTTCAATCATCTATTTGTTTCTCGTTAAAATACTGAGTAAGATATTGAAAAGGGGAGAAGTTCGGTTTTTATTGCATATATCGACGTTTCAGCCGGAATAGAGCGGTTTTGCGTGTACATCTTCCATCGGTAATATAAACGGAAAATCAGGAACATTTTTGTTAATTCTAATGAAAACACATTGATTTTTATAAATTGTATTGGAAACAACATTGTCATATGTCTTTTCATGTATCTAAATAGTACGAAACCTCGCTTTATGATTCGAAGTTAAAATCCTCAAATTTGGTATAATAGTGACTTTTTTCACGTTTTTCATGTAGTTTGATATTACGTAAATATATTCATTTTTACTAATATTTCGATACTATTTCATGTAGTATCACGATATGTGATTTGGCCTTCAAATCTCAGAATTTCGCATAATATTGCATTTTAAGCAAGTTTTCTTGCATTTTGTTTCGTACGAGAAATCATCGAATTTAGCAATATTTTGACGTTTATCATTCCCTTTTCCTTTATGTGATTTAATCAAAATATCATCGAATTAGGCAATATTTTGCCGTTTTTCCACGTTTTTGTGAATTTTCAGTTTATTAGTATTAATTCATTAAATATACAATAAAAATGATGCAAACACATAATTGATTAGATAGTAACCTTAAATACTTCATTTTCAATCATCTATTTGTTTCTCGTTAAAATACTGAGTAAGATATTGAAAAGGGGAGAAGTTCGGTTTTTATTGCATATATCGACGTTTCAGCCGGAATAGAGCGGTTTTGCGTGTACATCTTCCATCGGTAATATAAACGGAAAATCAGGAACATTTTAGTTAATTCTAATGAAAACACATTGATTTTTATAATTTGTATTGGAAACCACATTGTCATATGTCTTTTCATGGATCTAAATAGTACAAAACCTCGCTTTATGATTCGTAGTTAAAATCCTCAAATTTGGTATAATAGTGACTTTTTTCACGTTTTTCATGTAGTTTGATATTACGTAAATATATTCATTTTTACCAATATTTCGATACTATTTCATGTAGTATCACGATATGTGATTTGGCCTTCAAATCTCAGAATTTCGCATAATATTGCATTTTAAGCAAGTTTTCTTGCATTTTGTTTCGTACGAGAAATCATCGAATTTAGCAATATTTTGATGTTTATCATTCCCTTTTCCTTTATGTGATTTAATCAAAATATCATCGAATTAGGCAATATTTTGCCGTTTTTCCACGTTTTTGTGAATTTTCAGTTTATTAGTATTAACTCAATAAATATACAATAAAAATGATGCAAACACATAATTGATTAGATTATAACCTTAAATACTTCATTTACAATCATCTATTTGTTTCTCTTTAAAATACTGAGTAAGATATTGAAAAGGGGAGAAGTTCTGTTTTTATTGCATATATCGACGTTTCAGCCGGATTAGAGCGGTTTTAAGTGTACATCTTCCATCGGTAATATGAACGGAAAATCAGGAACATTTCAGTTAATTCTAATGAAAACACATTGATTTTTATCATTTGTATTGGAAACAACATTGTCATATGTCTTTTCTTGGATCTAAATAATACGAAACCTTGCATTATGATTCGAAGTTAAAATCCTCAAATTTGGTATAATCGTGACTTTTTTCACGTTTTTCATGTAGTTTGATATTACGTAAATATATTCATTTTTACCAATATTTCGATACTATTTCATGTAGTATCACGATATGTGATTTGGCATTCAAATCTCAGAATTTCGCATAATATTGCATTTTAAGCAAGTTTTCTTGCATTTTGTTTCGTACGAGAAATCATCGAATTTAGCAATATTTTGACGTTTATCATTCCCTTTTCCTTTATGTGATTTAATCAAAATATCATCGAATTAGGCAATATTTTGCCGTTTTTCCACGTTTTTGTGAATTTTCAGTTTATTAGTATTAATTCATTAAATATACAATAAAAATGATGCAAACACATAATTGATTAGATAGTAACCTTAAATACTTCATTTTCAATCATCTATTTGTTTCTCGTTAAAATACTGAGTAAGATATTGAAAAGGGGAGAAGTTCGGTTTTTATTGCATATATCGACGTTTCAGCCGGAATAGAGCGGTTTTACGTGTACATCTTCCATCGGTAATATGAACGGAAAATCAGGAACATTTTTGTTAATTCAAATGAAAACACATTGATTTTTATAATTTGTATTGGAAACAACATTGTCATATGTCTTTTCATGGATCTAAATAATACGAAACCTTGCATTATGATTCGAAGTTAAAATCCTCAAATTTGGTATAATCGTGACTTTTTTCACGTTTTTCATGTAGTTTGATATTACGTAAATATATTCATTTTTACCAATATTTCGATACTATTTCATGTAGTATCACGATATGTGATTTGGCCTTCAAATCTCAGAATTTCGCATAATATTGCATTTTAAGCAAGTTTTCTTGGATTTTGTTTCGTACGAGAAATCATCGAATTTAGCAATATTTTGACGTTTATCATTCCCTTTTCCTTTATGTGATTTAATCAAAATATCATCGAATTAGGCAATATTTTGCCGTTTTTCCACGTTTTTGTGAATTTTCAGTTTATTAGTATTAATTCATTAAATATACAATAAAAATGATGCAAACACATAATTGATTAGATAGTAACCTTAAATACTTCATTTTCAATCATCTATTTGTTTCTCGTTAAAATACTGAGTAAGATATTGAAAAGGGGAGAAGTTCGGTTTTTATTGCATATATCGACGTTTCAGCCGGAATAGAGCGGTTTTGCGTGTACATCTTCCATCGGTAATATAAACGGAAAATCAGGAACATTTTAGTTAATTCTAATGAAAACACATTGATTTTTATAAATTGTATTGGAAACAACATTGTCATATGTATTTTCATGGATCTAAATAGTACGAAACCTCGCTTTATGATTCGAAGTTAAAATCCTCAAATTTGGTATAATAGTGACTTTTTTCACGCTTTTCATGTAGTTTGATATTACGTAAATATATTCATTTTTACCAATATTTCGAAACTATTTCATGTAGTATCACGATATGTGATTTGGCATTCAAATCTCAGAATTTCGCATAATATTGCATTTTAAGCAAGTTTTCTTGCATTTTGTTTCGTACGAGAAATCATCGAATTTAGCAATATTTTGACGTTTATCATTCCCTTTTCCTTTATGTGATTTAATCAAAATATCATCGAATTAGGCAATATTTTGCCGTTTTTCCACGTTTTTGTGAATTTTCAGTTTATTAGTATTAACTCAATAAATATACAATAAAAATGATGCAAACACATAATTGATTAGATTATAACCTTAAATACTTCATTTACAATCATCTATTTGTTTCTCTTAAAAATACTGAGTAAGATATTGAAAAGGGGAGAAGTTCTGTTTTTATTGCATATATCGACGTTTCAGCCGGATTAGAGCGGTTTTACGTGTACATCTTCCATCGGTAATATGAACGGATAATCAGGAACATTTCAGTTAATTCTAATGAAAACACATTGATTTTTATCATTTGTATTGGAAACAACATTGTCATATGTCTTTTCTTGGATCTAAATAATACGAAACCTTGCATTATGATTCGAAGTTAAAATCCTCAAATTTGGTATAATCGTGACTTTTTTCACGTTTTTCATGTAGTTTAATATTACGTAAATATATTCATTTTTACCAATATTTCGATACTATTTCATGTAGTATCACGATATGTGATTTGGCATTCAAATCTCAGAATTTCGCATAATATTACATTTTAAGCAAGTTTTCTTGCATTTTGTTTCGTACGAGAAATCATCGAATTTAGCAATATTTTGACGTTTATCATTCCCTTTTCCTTTATGTGATTTAATCAAAATATCATCGAATTAGGCAATATTTTTCTGTTTTTCCACGTATTTGTGAATTTTCAGTTTATTAGTATTAATTCATTAAATATACAATAAAAATGATGCAAACACATAATTGATTAGATAGTAACCTTAAATACTTCATTTTCAATCATCTATTTGTTTCTCGTTAAAATACTGAGTAAGATATTGAAAAGGGGAGAAGTTCGGTTTTTATTGCATATATCGACGTTTCAGCCGGAATAGAGCGGTTTTGCGTGTACATCTTCCATCGGTAATATAAACGGAAAATCAGGAACATTTTTGTTAATTCTAATGAAAACACATTGATTTTTATAAATTGTATTGGAAACAACATTGTCATATGTCTTTTCATGGATCTAAATAGTTCGAAACCTCGCTTTATGATTCGAAGTTAAAATCCTCAAATTTGGTATAATAGTGACTTTTTTCACGTTTTTCATGTAGTTTGATATTACGTAAATATATTCATTTTTAATAATATTTCGATACTATTTCATTTACTATCACGATATATGCTTTGGCCTTCAAATCTCAGAATTTCGCATAATATTGCATTTTAAGCAAGTTTTCTTGCATTTTGTTTCGTACGAGAAATCATCGAATTTAGCAATATTTTGACGTTTATCATTCCCTTTTCCTTTATGTGATTTAATCAAAATATCATCGAATTAGGCAATATTTTGCCGTTTTTCCACGTTTTTGTGAATTTTCAGTTTATTAGTATTAACTCAATAAATATACAATAAAAATGATGCAAACACATAATTGATTAGATTATAACCTTAAATACTTCATTTACAATCATCTATTTGTTTCTCTTTAAAATACTGAGTAAGATATTGAAAAGGGGAGAAGTTCTGTTTTTATTGCATATATCAACATTTCAGCCGGATTAGAGCGGTTTTACGTGTACATCTTCCATCGGTAATATGAACGGAAAATCAGGAACATTTCAGTTAATTCTAATGAAAACACATTGATTTTTATCATTTGTATTGGAAACAACATTGTCATATGTCTTTTCTTGGATCTAAATAATACGAAACCTTGCATTATGATTCGAAGTTAAAATCCTCAAATTTGGTATAATCGTGACTTTTTTCACGTTTTTCATGTAGTTTGATATTACGTAAATATATTCATTTTTACCAATATTTCGATACTATTTCATGTAGTATCACGATATGTGATTTGGCCTTCAAATCTCAGAATTTCGCATAATATTGCATTTTAAGCAAGTTTTCTTGCATTTTGTTTCGTACGAGAAATCATCGAATTTAGCAATATTTTGACGTTTATCATTCCCTTTTCGTTTATGTGATTTAATCAAAATATCATCGAATTAGGCAATATTTTGCCGTTTTTCCACGTTTTTGTGAATTTTCAGTTTATTAGTATTAACTCAATAAATATACAATAAAAATGATGCAAACACATAATTGATTAGATTATAACCTTAAATACTTCATTTTCAATCATCTATTTTTTTCTCTTATAATACTGATTAAGATATTGAAAAGGGGAGAAGTTCTGTTTTTATTGCATATATCGACGTTTCAGCCGGATTAGAGCGGTTTTACGTGGACATCTTCCATCGGTAATATAAACGGAAAATCAGGAACATTTTAGTTATTTCTAATGAAAACACATTGATTTTTATAATTTGTATTGGAAACAACATTGTCATATGTCTTTTCATGGATCTAAATAGTACGAAACCTCGCTTTATGATTCGAAGTTAAAATCCTCAAATTTGGTATAATCGGGACTTTTTTCACGTTTTTCACGTAGTTTGATATTACGTAAATATATTCATTTTTACCAATATTTCTATACTATTTCATGTAGTATCACGATATATGATTTGGCCTTCAAATCTCAGAATTTCGCATAATATTGCATTTTAAGCAAGTTTTCTTGCATTTTGTTTCGTACGAGAAATCATCGAATTTAGCAATATTTTGACGTTTATCATTCCCTTTTCCTGTATGTGATTTAATCAAAATATCATCGAATTAGGCAATATTTTGCCGTTTTTCCACGTTTAGTTAAATTTTCAGTTTATTAGTATTACTTCATTAAATATACAATAAAAATGATGCAAACACATAATTGATTAGATAGTAACCTTAAATACTTCATTTTCAATCATCTATTTGTTTCTCTTTAAAATACTGAGTAAGATATTGAAAAGGGGAGAAGTTCTGTTTTTATTGCATATATCGACATTTCAGCCGGATTAGAGCGGTTTTACGTGTACATCTTCCATCGGTAATATGAACGGAAAATCAGGAACATTTCAGTTAATTCTAATGAAAACACATTGATTTTTATCATTTGTATTGGAAACAACATTGTCATATGTCTTTTCTTGGATCTAAATAATACGAAACCTTGCATTATGATTCGAAGTTAAAATCCTCAAATTTGGTATAATCGTGACTTTTTTCACGTTTTTCATGTAGTTTGATATTACGTAAATATATTCATTTTTACCAATATTTCGATACTATTTCATGTAGTATCACGATATGTGATTTGGCCTTCAAATCTCAGAATTTCGCATAATATTGCATTTTAAGCAAGTTTTCTTGCATTTTGTTTCGTACGAGAAATCATCGAATTTAGCAATATTTTGACGTTTATCATTCCCTTTTCGTTTATGTGATTTAATCAAAATATCATTGAATTAGGCAATATTTTGCCGTTTTTCCACGTTTTTGTGAATTTTCAGTTTATTAGTATTAACTCAATAAATATACAATAAAAATGATGCAAACACATAATTGATTAGATTATAACCTTAAATACTTCATTTTCAATCATCTATTTGTTTCTCTTTAAAATACTGATTAAGATATTGAAAAGGGGAGAAGTTCTGTTTTTATTGCATATATCGACGTTTCAGCCGGATTAGAGCGGTTTTACGTGGACATCTTCCATCGGTAATATAAACGGAAAATCAATAACATTTTAGTTAATTCTAATGAAAACACATTGATTTTTATAATTTGTATTGGAAACAACATTGTCATATGTCTTTTCATGGATCTAAATAGTACGAAACCTCGCTTTATGATTCGAAGTTAAAATCCTCAAATTTGGTATAATCGGGACTTTTTTCACGTTTTTCACGTAGTTTGATATTACGTAAATATATTTATTTTTACCAATATTTCTATACTATTTCATGTAGTATCACGATATATGATTTGGCCTTCAAATCTCAGAATTTCGCATAATATTGCATTTTAAGCAAGTTTTCTTGCATTTTGTTTCGTACGAGAAATCATCGAATTTAGCAATATTTTGACGTTTATCATTCCCTTTTCCTGTATGTGATTTAATCAAAATATCATCGTATTAGGCAATATTTTGCCGTTTTTCCACGTTTAGTTAAATTTTCAGTTTATTAGTATTACTTCATTAAATATACAATAAAAATGATGCAAACACATAATTGATTAGATAGTAACCTTAAATACTTCATTTTCAATCATCTATTTGTTTCTCGTTAAAATACTGAGTAAGATATTGAAAAGGGGAGAAGTTCGGTTTTTATTGCATATATCGACGTTTCAGCCGGAATAGAGCGGTTTTGCGTGTACATCTTCCATCGGTAATATAAATGCAAAATCAGGAACATTTTAGTTAATTCTAATGAAAACACATTGATTTTTATAATTTGTATTGGAAACAACATTGTCATATGTCTTTTCATGGATCTAAATAGTACGAAACCTCGCTTTATGATTCGAAGTTAAAATCCTCAAATTTGGTATAATAGTGACTTTTTTCACGTTTTTCATGTAGTTTGATATTACGTAAATATATTCATTTTTACCAATATTTCGATACTATTTCATTTACTATCACGATATGTGATTTGGCCTTCAAATCTCAGAATTTCGCATAATATTGCATTTTAAGTAAGTTTTCTTGCATTTTGTTTCGTACGAGAAATCATCGAATTTAGCAATATTTTGACGTTTATCATTCCCTTTTCCATTATGTGATTTAATCAAAATATCATCGAATTAGGCAATATTTTGCCGTTTTTCCACGTTTTTGTGAATTTTCAGTTTATTAGTAATAACTCAATAAATATACAATAAAAATGATGCAAACACATAATTGATTAGATTATAACCTTAAATACTTCATTTTCAATCATCTATTTGTTTCTCTTTAAAATACTGATTAAGATATTGAAAAGGGGAGAAGTTCTGTTTTTATTGCATATATCGACGTTTCAGCCGGATTAGAGCGGTTTTACGTGGACATCTTCCATCGGTAATATAAACGGAAAATCAGGAACATTTTAGTTAATTCTAATGAAAACACATTGATTTTTATAATTTGTATTGGAAACAACATTGTCATATGTCTTTTCATGGATCTAAATAGTACGAAACCTCGCTTTATGATTCGAAGTTAAAATCCTCAAATTTGGTATAATAGTGACTTTTTTCACGTTTTTCATGTAGTTTGATATTACGTAAATATATTCATTTTTACCAATATTTCGATACTATTTCATTTACTATCACGATATGTGATTTGGCCTTCAAATCTCAGAATTTCGCATAATATTGCATTTTAAGCAAGTTTTCTTGCATTTTGTTTCGTACGAGAAATCATCGAATTTAGCAATATTTTGACGTTTATCATTCCCTTTTCCATTATGTGATTTAATCAAAATATCATCGAATTAGGCAATATTTTGCCGTTTTTCCACGTTTTTGTGAATTTTCAGTTTATTAGTAATAACTCAATAAATATACAATAAAGATGATGCAAACACATAATTGATTAGATTATAACCTTAAATACTTCATTTTCAATCATCTATTTGTTTCTCTTTAAAATACTGATTAAGATATTGAAAAGGGGAGAAGTTCTGTTTTTATTGCATATATCGACGTTTCAGCCGGATTAGAGCGGTTTTACGTGGACATCTTCCATCGGTAATATAAACGGAAAATCAGGAACATTTTAGTTATTTCTAATGAAAACACATTGATTTTTATAATTTGTATTGGAAACAACATTGTCATATGTCTTTTCATGGATCTAAATAGTACGAAACCTCGCTTTATGATTCGAAGTTAAAATCCTCAAATTTGGTATAATCGTGACTTTTTTCACGTTTTTCATGTAGTTTGATATTACGTAAATATATTCATTTTTACCAATATTTCGATACTATTTCATGCAGTATCACGATATGTGATTTGGCCTTCAAATCTCAGAACTTCGGATAATATTGCATTTAAAGCAAGTTTTCTTGCATTTTGTTTCGTACGAGAAATCATCGAATTTAGCAATATTTTGACGTTTATCATTCCCTTTTCCTTTTTGTGATTTAATCAAAATATCATCGAATTAGGCAATATTTTGCCGTTTTTCCACGTTTTTGTGAATTTTCAGTTTATTAGTATCATTATCATATTAAATATACATTAATAAATATAATTATTAAATATAAGTAAAAAAATTAAATAAATTATTAATTACTCATTAAATATACAATAAAAATGATTAAATAAAAAAATTAAATAAATTATTATTACTCATTAAATATACAATAAAAATGATGCAAACACATAATTGATTAGATAGTAACCTTAAATACTTCATTTTTCAATCATCTATTTGTTTCTCGTTAAAATACTGAGTAAGATATTGAAAAGGGGAGAAGTTCGGTTTTTATTGCATATATCGACGTTTCAGCCGGAATAGAGCGGTTTTGCGTGTACATCTTCCATCGGTAATATAAACGGAAAATCAGGAACATTTTAGTTAATTCTAATGAAAACACATTGATTTTTATAATTTGTATTGGAAACAACATTGTCATATGTCTTTTCATGGATCTAAATAGTACGAAACCTAGCTTTATGATTCGAAGTTAAAATCCTCAAATTTGGTATAATAGTGACTTTTTTCACGTTTTTCATGTAGTTTGATATTACGTAAATATATTCATTTTTACCAATATTTCGATACTATTTCATGTACTATCACGATATGTGATTTGGCCTTCAAATCTCAGAATTTCGCATAATATTGCATTTTAAGCAAGTTTTCTTGCATTTTGTTTCGTACGAGAAATCATCGAATTTAGCAATATTTTGACGTTTATCATTCCCTTTTCCTTTATGTGATTTAATCAAAATATCATCGAATTAGGCAATATTTTGCCGTTTTTCCACGTTTTTGTGAATTTTCAGTTTATTAGTATTAACTCAATAAATATACAATAAAAATGATGCAAACACATAATTGATTAAATAGTAACCTTAAATACTTCATTTTCAATCATCTATTTGTTTCTCGTTAAAATACTGAGAAAGATATTGAAAAGGGGAGAAGTTCGGTTTTTATTGCATATATCGACGTTTCAGCCGGAATAGAGCGGTTTTGCGTGTACATCTTCCATCGGTAATATAAACGGAAAATCAGGAACATTTTAGTTAATTCTAATGAAAACACATTGATTTTTATAAATTGTATTGGAAACAACATTGTCATATGTATTTTCATGGATCTAAATAGTACGAAACCTCGCTTTATGATTCGAAGTTAAAATCCTCAAATTTGGTATAATAGTGACTTTTTTCACGCTTTTCATGTAGTTTGATATTACGTAAATATATTAATTTTTACCAATATTTCGATACTATTTCATGTAGTATCACGATATGTGATTTGGCCTTCAAATATCAGAATTTCGCATAATATTGCATTTTAAGCAAGTTTTCTTGCATTTTGTTTCGTACGAGAAATCATCGAATTTAGCAATATTTTGACGTTTATCATTCCCTTTTCCTTTATGTGATTTAATCAAAATATCATCGAATTAGGCAATATTTTGTCGTTTTTTCACGTTTTTGTGAATTTTCAGTTTATTAGTATTAACTCAATAAATATACAATAAAAATGATGCAAACACATAATTGATTAGATTATAACCTTAAATACTTCATTTTCAATCATCTATTTGTTTCTCTTTAAAATACTGAGTAAGATATTGAAAAGGGGAGAAGTTCGGTTTTTATTGCATATATCGACGTTTCAGCCGGATTAGAGCGGTTTTACGTGTACATCTTCCATCGGTAATATGAACGGAAAATCAGGAACATTTCAGTTATTTCTAATGAAAACACATTGAATTTTATCATTTGTATTGGAAACAACATTGTCATATGTCTTTTCTTGGATCTAAATAATACGAAACCTTGCATTATGATTCGAAGTTAAAATCCTCAAATTTGGTATAATCGTGACTTTTTTCACGTTTTTCTTGTAGTTTGATATTACGTAAATATATTCATTTTTACCAATATTTCGATACTATTTCATGTAGTATCACGATATGTGATTTGGCCTTCAAATATCAGAATTTCGCATAATATTGCATTTTAAGCAAGTTTTCTTGCATTTTGTTTCGTACGAGAAATCATCGAATTTAGCAATATTTTGACGTTTATCATTCCCTTTTCGTTTATGTGATTTAATCAAAATATCATCGAATTAGGCAATATTTTGCCGTTTTTCCACGTTTTTGTGAATTTTCAGTTTATTAGTATTAACTCAATAAATATACAATAAAAATGATGCAAACACATAATTGATTAGATTATAACCTTAAATACTTCATTTTCAATCATCTATTTGTTTCTCTTTAAAATACTGATTAAGATATTGAAAAGGGGAGAAGTTCGGTTTTTATTGCATATATCGACGTTTCAGCCGGATTAGAGCGGTTTTACGTGGACATCTTCCATCGGTAATATAAACGGAAAATCAGGAACATTTTAGTTAATTCTAATGAAAACACATTGATTTTTATAATTTGTATTGGAAACAACATTGTCATATGTCTTTTCATGGATCTAAATAGTACGAAACCTCGCTTTATGATTCGAAGTTAAAATCCTCAAATTTGGTATAATAGTGACTTTTTTCACGTTTTTCATGTAGTTTGATATTACGTAAATATATTCATTTTTACCAATATTTCGATACTATTTCATTTACTATCACGATATGTGATTTGGCCTTCAAATCTCAGAATTTCGCATAATATTGCATTTTAAGCAAGTTTTCTTGCATTTTGTTTCGTACGAGAAATCATCGAATTTAGCAATATTTTGACGTTTATCATTCCCTTTTCCATTATGTGATTTAATCAAAATATCATCGAATTAGGCAATATTTTGCCGTTTTTCCACGTTTTTGTGAATTTTCAGTTTATTAGTAATAACTCAATAAATATACAATAAAAATGATGCAAACACATAATTGATTAGATTATAACCTTAAATACTTCATTTTCAATCATCTATTTGTTTCTCTTTAAAATACTGATTAAGATATTGAAAAGGGGAGAAGTTCTGTTTTTATTGCATATATCGACGTTTCAGCCGGATTAGAGCGGTTTTACGTGGACATCTTCCATCGGTAATATAAACGGAAAATCAGGAACATTTTAGTTATTTCTAATGAAAACACATTGATTTTTATAATTTGTATTGGAAACAACATTGTCATATGTCTTTTCATGGATCTAAATAGTACGAAACCTCGCTTTATGATTCGAAGTTAAAATCCTCAAATTTGGTATAATCGTGACTTTTTTCACGTTTTTCATGTAGTTTGATATTACGTAAATATATTCATTTTTACCAATATTTCGATACTATTTCATGCAGTATCACGATATGTGATTTGGCCTTCAAATCTCAGAACTTCGGATAATATTGCATTTAAAGCAAGTTTTCTTGCATTTTGTTTCGTACGAGAAATCATCGAATTTAGCAATATTTTGACGTTTATCATTCCCTTTTCCTTTATGTGATTTAATCAAAATATCATCGAATTAGGCAATATTTTGCCGTTTTTCCACGTTTTTGTGAATTTTCAGTTTATTAGTAATAACTCAATAAATATACAATAAAAATGATGCAAACACATAATTGATTAGATTATAACCTTAAATACTTCATTTTCAATCATCTATTTGTTTCTCTTTAAAATACTGATTAAGATATTGAAAAGGGGAGAAGTTCTGTTTTTATTGCATATATCGACGTTTCAGCCGGATTAGAGCGGTTTTACGTGGACATCTTCCATCGGTAATATAAACGGAAAATCAGGAACATTTTAGTTATTTCTAATGAAAACACATTGATTTTTATAATTTGTATTGGAAACAACATTGTCATATGTCTTTTCATGGATCTAAATAGTACGAAACCTCGCTTTATGATTCGAAGTTAAAATCCTCAAATTTGGTATAATCGTGACTTTTTTCACGTTTTTCATGTAGTTTGATATTACGTAAATATATTCATTTTTACATATATTTCGATACTATTTCATGCAGTATCACGATATGTGATTTGGCCTTCAAATCTCAGAACTTCGGATAATATTGCATTTAAAGCAAGTTTTCTTGCATTTTGTTTCGTACGAGAAATCATCGAATTTAGCAATATTTTGACGTTTATCATTCCCTTTTCCTTTATGTGATTTAATCAAAATATCATCGAATTAGGCAATATTTTGCCGTTTTTCCACGTTTTTGTGAATTTTCAGTTTATTAGTATCATTATCATATTAAATATACATTAATAAATATAATTATTAAATATAAGTAAAAAAATTAAATAAATTATTAATTACTCATTAAATATACAATAAAAATGATTAAATAAAAAAATTAAATAAATTATTATTACTCATTAAATATACAATACAAATGATGCAAACACATAATTGATTAGATAGTAACCTTAAATACTTCATTTTTCAATCATCTATTTGTTTCTCGTTAAAATACTGAGTAAGATATTGAAAAGGGGAGAAGTTCGGTTTTTATTGCATATATCGACGTTTCAGCCGGAATAGAGCGGTTTTGCGTGTACATCTTCCATCGGTAATATAAACGGAAAATCAGGAACATTTTAGTTAATTCTAATGAAAACACATTGATTTTTATAATTTGTATTGGAAACAACATTGTCATATGTCTTTTCATGGATCTAAATAGTACGAAACCTAGCTTTATGATTCGAAGTTAAAATCCTCAAATTTGGTATAATAGTGACTTTTTTCACGTTTTTCATGTAGTTTGATATTACGTAAATATATTCATTTTTACCAATATTTCGATACTATTTCATGTACTATCACGATATGTGATTTGGCCTTCAAATCACAGAATTTCGCATAATATTGCATTTTAAGCAAGTTTTCTTGCATTTTGTTTCGTACGAGAAATCATCGAATTTAGCAATATTTTGACGTTTATCATTCCCTTTTCCTTTATGTGATTTAATCAAAATATCATCGAATTAGGCAATATTTTGCAGTTTTTCCACGTTTTTGTGAATTTTCAGTTTATTAGTATTAACTCAACAAATATACAATAAAAATGATGCAAACACATAATTGATTAAATAGTAACCTTAAATACTTCATTTTCAATCATCTATTTGTTTCTCGTTAAAATACTGAGTAAGATATTGAAAAGGGGAGAAGTTCGGTTTTTATTGCATATATCGACGTTTCAGCCGGAATAGAGCGGTTTTGCGTGTACATCTTCCATCGGTAATATAAACGGAAAATCAGGAACATTTTAGTTAATTCTAATGAAAACACATTGATTTTTATAAATTGTATTGGAAACAACATTGTCATATGTATTTTCATGGATCTAAATAGTACGAAACCTCGCTTTATGATTCGAAGTTAAAATCCTCAAATTTGGTATAATAGTGACTTTTTTCACGCTTTTCATGTAGTTTGATATTACGTAAATATATTCATTTTTACCAATATTTCGATACTATTTCATGTAGTATCACGATATGTGATTTGGCCTTCAAATATCAGAATTTCGCATAATATTGCATTTTAAGCAAGTTTTCTTGCATTTTGTTTCGTACGAGAAATCATCGAATTTAGCAATATTTTGACGTTTATCATTCCCTTTTCCTTTATGTGATTTAATCAAAATATCATCGAATTAGGCAATATTTTGCCGTTTTTTCACGTTTTTGTGAATTTTCAGTTTATTAGTATTAACTCAATAAATATACAATAAAAATGATGCAAACACATAATTGATTAGATTATAACCTTAAATACTTCATTTTCAATCATCTATTTGTTTCTCTTTAAAATACTGAGTAAGATATTGAAAAGGGGAGAAGTTCGGTTTTTATTGCATATATCGACGTTTCAGCCGGATTAGAGCGGTTTTACGTGTACATCTTCCATCGGTAATATGAACGGAAAATCAGGAACATTTCAGTTATTTCTAATGAAAACACATTGAATTTTATCATTTGTATTGGAAACAACATTGTCATATGTCTTTTCTTGGATCTAAATAATACGAAACCTTGCATTATGATTCGAAGTTAAAATCCTCAAATTTGGTATAATCGTGACTTTTTTCACGTTTTTCTTGTAGTTTGATATTACGTAAATATATTCATTTTTACCAATATTTCGATACTATTTCATGTAGTATCACGATATGTGATTTGGCCTTCAAATATCAGAATTTCGCATAATATTGCATTTTAAGCAAGTTTTCTTGCATTTTGTTTCGTACGAGAAATCATCGAATTTAGCAATATTTTGACGTTTATCATTCCCTTTTCGTTTATGTGATTTAATCAAAATATCATCGAATTAGGCAATATTTTGCCGTTTTTCCACGTTTTTGTGAATTTTCAGTTTATTAGTATTAACTCAATAAATATACAATAAAAATGATGCAAACACATAATTGATTAGATTATAACCTTAAATACTTCATTTTCAATCATCTATTTGTTTCTCTTTAAAATACTGATTAAGATATTGAAAAGGGGAGAAGTTCTGTTTTTATTGCATATATCGACGTTTCAGCCGGATTAGAGCGGTTTTACGTGGACATCTTCCATCGGTAATATAAACGGAAAATCAATAACATTTTAGTTAATTCTAATGAAAACACATTGATTTTTATAATTTGTATTGGAAACAACATTGTCATATGTCTTTTCATGGATCTAAATAGTACGAAACCTCGCTTTATGATTCGAAGTTAAAATCCTCAAATTTGGTATAATCGGGACTTTTTTCATGTTTTTCATGTAGTTTGATATTACGTAAATATATTCATTTTTACCAATATTTCGATACTATTTCATGTAGTATCACGATATATGATTTGGCCTTCAAATCTCAGAATTTCGCATAATATTGCATTTTAAGCAAGTTTTCTTGCATTTTGTTTCGTACGAGAAATCATCGAATTTAGCAATATTTTGACGTTTATCATTCCCTTTTCCTGTATGTGATTTAATCAAAATATCATCGAATTAGGCAATATTTTGCCGTTTTTCCACGTTTAGTTAAATTTTCAGTTTATTAGTATTACTTCATTAAATATACAATAAAAATGATGCAAACACATAATTGATTAGATAGTAACCTTAAATACTTCATTTTCAATCATCTATTTGTTTCTCGTTAAAATACTGAGTAAGATATTGAAAAGGGGAGAAGTTCGGTTTTTATTGCATATATCGACGTTTCAGCCGGAATAGAGCGGTTTTGCGTGTACATCTTCCATCGGTAATATAAACGGAAAACCAGGAACATTTTTGTTAATTCTAATGAAAACACATTGATTTTTATAAATTGTATTGGAAACAACATTGTCATATGTCTTTTCATGGATCTAAATAGTACGAAACCTCGCTTTATGATTCGAAGTTAAAATCCTCAAATTTGGTATAATAGTGACTTTTTTCACGTTTTTCATGTAGTTTGATATTACGTAAATATATTCATTTTTACCAATATTTCGATACTATTTCATGTACTATCACGATATGTGATTTGGCCTTCAAATCACAGAATTTCGCATAATATTGCATTTTAAGCAAGTTTTCTTGCATTTTGTTTCGTACGAGAAATCATCGAATTTAGCAATATTTTGACGTTTATCATTCCCTTTTCCTTTATGTGATTTAATCAAAATATCATCGAATTAGGCAATATTTTGCAGTTTTTCCACGTTTTTGTGAATTTTCAGTTTATTAGTATTAACTCAATAAATATACAATAAAAATGATGCAAACACATAATTGATTAAATAGTAACCTTAAATACTTCATTTTCAATCATCTATTTGTTTCTCGTTAAAATACTGAGTAAGATATTGAAAAGGGGAGAAGTTCGGTTTTTATTGCATATATCGACGTTTCAGCCGGAATAGAGCGGTTTTGCGTGTACATCTTCCATCGGTAATATAAACGGAAAATCAGGAACATTTTAGTTAATTCTAATGAAAACACATTGATTTTTATAAATTGTATTGGAAACAACATTGTCATATGTATTTTCATGGATCTAAATAGTACGAAACCTCGCTTTATGATTCGAAGTTAAAATCCTCAAATTTGGTATAATAGTGACTTTTTTCACGCTTTTCATGTAGTTTGATATTACGTAAATATATTCATTTTTACCAATATTTCGATACTATTTCATGTAGTATCACGATATGTGATTTGGCCTTCAAATATCAGAATTTCGCATAATATTGCATTTTAAGCAAGTTTTCTTGCATTTTGTTTCGTACGAGAAATCATCGAATTTAGCAATATTTTGACGTTTATCATTCCCTTTTCCTTTATGTGATTTAATCAAAATATCATCGAATTAGGCAATATTTTGCCGTTTTTTCACGTTTTTGTGAATTTTCAGTTTATTAGTATTAACTCAATAAATATACAATAAAAATGATGCAAACACATAATTGATTAGATTATAACCTTAAATACTTCATTTTCAATCATCTATTTGTTTCTCTTTAAAATACTGAGTAAGATATTGAAAAGGGGAGAAGTTCGGTTTTTATTGCATATATCGACGTTTCAGCCGGAATAGAGCGGTTTTGCGTGTACATCTTCCATCGGTAATATAAACGGAAAATCAGGAACATTTTAGTTAATTCTAATGAAAACACATTGATTTTTATAAATTGTATTGGAAACAACATTGTCATATGTATTTTCATGGATCTAAATAGTACGAAACCTCGCTTTATGATTCGAAGTTAAAATCCTCAAATTTGGTATAATAGTGACTTTTTTCACGCTTTTCATGTAGTTTGATATTACGTAAATATATTCATTTTTACCAATATTTCGATACTATTTCATGTAGTATCACGATATGTGATTTGGCCTTCAAATATCAGAATTTCGCATAATATTGCATTTTAAGCAAGTTTTCTTGCATTTTGTTTCGTACGAGAAATCATCGAATTTAGCAATATTTTGACGTTTATCATTCCCTTTTCCTTTATGTGATTTAATCAAAATATCATCGAATTAGGCAATATTTTGCCGTTTTTTCACGTTTTTGTGAATTTTCAGTTTATTAGTATTAACTCAATAAATATACAATAAAAATGATGCAAACACATAATTGATTAGATTATAACCTTAAATACTTCATTTTCAATCATCTATTTGTTTCTCTTTAAAATACTGAGTAAGATATTGAAAAGGGGAGAAGTTCGGTTTTTATTGCATATATCGACGTTTCAGCCGGATTAGAGCGGTTTTACGTGTACATCTTCCATCGGTAATATGAACGGAAAATCAGGAACATTTCAGTTATTTCTAATGAAAACACATTGAATTTTATCATTTGTATTGGAAACAACATTGTCATATGTCTTTTCTTGGATCTAAATAATACGAAACCTTGCATTATGATTCGAAGTTAAAATCCTCAAATTTGGTATAATCGTGACTTTTTTCACGTTTTTCTTGTAGTTTGATATTACGTAAATATATTCATTTTTACCAATATTTCGATACTATTTCATGTAGTATCACGATATGTGATTTGGCCTTCAAATATCAGAATTTCGCATAATATTGCATTTTAAGCAAGTTTTCTTGCATTTTGTTTCGTACGAGAAATCATCGAATTTAGCAATATTTTGACGTTTATCATTCCCTTTTCGTTTATGTGATTTAATCAAAATATCATCGAATTAGGCAATATTTTGCCGTTTTTCCACGTTTTTGTGAATTTTCAGTTTATTAGTATTAACTCAATAAATATACAATAAAAATGATGCAAACACATAATTGATTAGATTATAACCTTAAATACTTCATTTTCAATCATCTATTTGTTTCTCTTTAAAATACTGATTAAGATATTGAAAAGGGGAGAAGTTCTGTTTTTATTGCATATATCGACGTTTCAGCCGGATTAGAGCGGTTTTACGTGGACATCTTCCATCGGTAATATAAACGGAAAATCAATAACATTTTAGTTAATTCTAATGAAAACACATTGATTTTTATAATTTGTATTGGAAACAACATTGTCATATGTCTTTTCATGGATCTAAATAGTACGAAACCTCGCTTTATGATTCGAAGTTAAAATCCTCAAATTTGGTATAATCGGGACTTTTTTCATGTTTTTCATGTAGTTTGATATTACGTAAATATATTCATTTTTACCAATATTTCGATACTATTTCATGTAGTATCACGATATATGATTTGGCCTTCAAATCTCAGAATTTCGCATAATATTGCATTTTAAGCAAGTTTTCTTGCATTTTGTTTCGTACGAGAAATCATCGAATTTAGCAATATTTTGACGTTTATCATTCCCTTTTCCTGTATGTGATTTAATCAAAATATCATCGAATTAGGCAATATTTTGCCGTTTTTCCACGTTTAGTTAAATTTTCAGTTTATTAGTATTACTTCATTAAATATACAATAAAAATGATGCAAACACATAATTGATTAGATAGTAACCTTAAATACTTCATTTTCAATCATCTATTTGTTTCTCGTTAAAATACTGAGTAAGATATTGAAAAGGGGAGAAGTTCGGTTTTTATTGCATATATCGACGTTTCAGCCGGAATAGAGCGGTTTTGCGTGTACATCTTCCATCGGTAATATAAACGGAAAATCAGGAACATTTTAGTTAATTCTAATGAAAACACATTGATTTTTATAATTTGTATTGGAAACAACATTGTCATATGTCTTTTCATGGATCTAAATAGTACGAAACCTCGCTTTATGATTCGAAGTTAAAATCCTCAAATTTGGTATAATAGTGACTTTTTTCACGTTTTTCATGTAGTTTGATATTACGTAAATATATTCATTTTTACCAATATTTCGATACTATTTCATTTACTATCACGATATGTGATTTGGCCTTCAAATCTCAGAATTTCGCATAATATTGCATTTTAAGCAAGTTTTCTTGCATTTTGTTTCGTACGAGAAATCATCGAATTTAGCAATATTTTGACGTTTATCATTCCCTTTTCCATTATGTGATTTAATCAAAATATCATCGAATTAGGCAATATTTTGCCGTTTTTCCACGTTTTTGTGAATTTTCAGTTTATTAGTAATAACTCAATAAATATACAATAAAAATGATGCAAACACATAATTGATTAGATTATAACCTTAAATACTTCATTTTCAATCATCTATTTGTTTCTCTTTAAAATACTGATTAAGATATTGAAAAGGGGAGAAGTTCTGTTTTTATTGCATATATCGACGTTTCAGCCGGATTAGAGCGGTTTTACGTGGACATCTTCCATCGGTAATATAAACGGAAAATCAGGAACATTTTAGTTAATTCTAATGAAAACACATTGATTTTTATAATTTGTATTGGAAACAACATTGTCATATGTCTTTTCATGGATCTAAATAGTACGAAACCTCGCTTTATGATTCGAAGTTAAAATCCTCAAATTTGGTAAAATCGTGACTTATTTCACGTTTTTCATGTAGTTTGATATTACGTAAATATATTCGTTTTTACCAATATTTCGATACTATTTCATGTAGTATCACGATATGTGATTTGGCCTTCATATATCAGAATTTCGCATAATATTGCATTTTAAGCAAGTTTTCTTGCATTTTGTTTCGTACGAGAAATCATCGAATTTAGCAATATTTTGACGTTTATCATTCCCTTTTCGTTTATGTGATTTAATCAAAATATCATCGAATTAGGCAATATTTTGCCGTTTTTCCACGTTTTTGTGAATTTTCAGTTTATTAGTATTAACTCAATAAATATACAATAAAAATGATGCAAACACATAATTGATTAGATTATAACCTTAAATACTTCATTTTCAATCAACTATTTGTTTCTCTTTAAAATACTGATTAAGATATTGAAAAGGGGAGAAGTTCTGTTTTTATTGCATATATCGACGTTTCAGCCGGATTAGAGCGGTTTTACGTGGACATCTTCCATCGGTAATATAAACGGAAAATCAATAACATTTTAGTTAATTCTAATGAAAACACATTGATTTTTATAATTTGTATTGGAAACAACATTGTCATATGTCTTTTCATGGATCTAAATAGTACGAAACCTCGCTTTATGATTCGAAGTTAAAATCCTCAAATTTGGTATAATCGGGACTTTTTTCACGTTTTTCATGTAGTTTGATATTACGTAAATATATTCATTTTTACCAATATTTCGATACTATTTCATGTAGTATCACGATATATGATTTGGCCTTCAAATCTCAGAATTTCGCATAATATTGCATTTTAAGCAAGTTTTCTTGCATTTTGTTTCGTACGAGAAATCATCGAATTTAGCAATATTTTGACGTTTATCATTCCCTTTTCCTGTATGTGATTTAATCAAAATATCATCGAATTAGGCAATATTTTGCCGTTTTTCCACGTTTTTGTGAATTTTCAGTTTATTAGTATCATTTTCATATTAAATATACATTAATAAATATAATTATTAAATATAAGTAAAAAAATTAAATAAATTATTAATTACTCATTAAATATACAATAAAAATGATTAAATAAAAAAATTAAATAAATTATTATTACTCATTAAATATACAATAAAAATGATGCAAACACATAATTGATTAGATAGTAATACTTCATTTTCAATCATCTATTTGTTTCTCGTTAAAATACTGAGTAAGATATTGAAAAGGGGAGAAGTTCGGTTTTTATTGCATATATCGACGTTTCAGCCGGAATAGAGCGGTTTTGCGTGTACATCTTCCATCGGTAATATAAACGGAAAATCAGGAACATTTTAGTTAATTCTAATGAAAACACATTGATTTTTATAAATTGTATTGGAAACAACATTGTCATATGTATTTTCATGGATCTAAATAGTACGAAACCTCGCTTTATGATTCGAAGTTAAAATCCTCAAATTTGGTATAATAGTGACTTTTTTCACGCTTTTCATGTAGTTTGATATTACGTAAATATATTCATTTTTACCAATATTTCGATACTATTTCATGTAGTATCACGATATGTGATTTGGCCTTCAAATATCAGAATTTCGCATAATATTGCATTTTAAGCAAGTTTTCTTGCATTTTGTTTCGTACGAGAAATCATCGAATTTAGCAATATTTTGACGTTTATCATTCCCTTTTCCTTTATGTGATTTAATCAAAATATCATCGAATTAGGCAATATTTTGCCGTTTTTTCACGTTTTTGTGAATTTTCAGTTTATTAGTATTAACTCAATAAATATACAATAAAAATGATGCAAACACATAATTGATTAGATTATAACCTTAAATACTTCATTTTCAATCATCTATTTGTTTCTCTTTAAAATACTGAGTAAGATATTGAAAAGGGGAGAAGTTCGGTTTTTATTGCATATATCGACGTTTCAGCCGGATTAGAGCGGTTTTACGTGTACATCTTCCATCGGTAATATGAACGGAAAATCAGGAACATTTCAGTTATTTCTAATGAAAACACATTGAATTTTATCATTTGTATTGGAAACAACATTGTCATATGTCTTTTCTTGGATCTAAATAATACGAAACCTTGCATTATGATTCGAAGTTAAAATCCTCAAATTTGGTATAATCGTGACTTTTTTCACGTTTTTCTTGTAGTTTGATATTACGTAAATATATTCATTTTTACCAATATTTCGATACTATTTCATGTAGTATCACGAAATGTGATTTGGCATTCAAATATCAGAATTTCGCATAATATTGCATTTTAAGCAAGTTTTCTTGCATTTTGTTTCGTACGAGAAATCATCGAATTTAGCAATATTTTGACGTTTATCATTCCCTTTTCGTTTATGTGATTTAATCAAAATATCATCGAATTAGGCAATATTTTGCCGTTTTTCCACGTTTTTGTGAATTTTCAGTTTATTAGTATTAACTCAATAAATATACAATAAAAATGATGCAAACACATAATTGATTAGATTATAACCTTAAATACTTCATTTTCAATCATCTATTTGTTTCTCTTTAAAATACTGATTAAGATATTGAAAAGGGGAGAAGTTCTGTTTTTATTGCATATATCGACGTTTCAGCCGGATTAGAGCGGTTTTACGTGGACATCTTCCATCGGTAATATAAACGGAAAATCAGGAACATTTTAGTTAATTCTAATGAAAACACATTGATTTTTATAATTTGTATTGGAAACAACATTGTCATATGTCTTTTCATGGATCTAAATAGTACGAAACCTCGCTTTATGATTCGAAGTTAAAATCCTCAAATTTGGTATAATAGTGACTTTTTTCACGTTTTTCATGTAGTTTGATATTACGTAAATATATTCATTTTTACCAATATTTCGATACTATTTCATTTACTATCACGATATGTGATTTGGCCTTCAAATCTCAGAATTTCGCATAATATTGCATTTTAAGCAAGTTTTCTTGCATTTTGTTTCGTACGAGAAATCATCGAATTTAGCAATATTTTGACGTTTATCATTCCCTTTTCCATTATGTGATTTAATCAAAATATCATCGAATTAGGCAATATTTTGCCGTTTTTCCACGTTTTTGTGAATTTTCAGTTTATTAGTAATAACTCAATAAATATACAATAAAAATGATGCAAACACATAATTGATTAGATTATAACCTTAAATACTTCATTTTCAATCATCTATTTGTTTCTCTTTAAAATACTGATTAAGATATTGAAAAGGGGAGAAGTTCTGTTTTTATTGCATATATCGACGTTTCAGCCGGATTAGAGCGGTTTTACGTGGACATCTTCCATCGGTAATATAAACGGAAAATCAGGAACATTTTAGTTATTTCTAATGAAAACACATTTATTTTTATAATTTGTATTGGAAACAACATTGTCATATGTCTTTTCATGGATCTAAATAGTACGAAACCTCGCTTTATGATTCGAAGTTAAAATCCTCAAATTTGGTATAATCGTGACTTTTTTCACGTTTTTCATGTAGTTTGATATTACGTAAATATATTCATTTTTACCAATATTTCGATACTATTTCATGCAGTATCACGATATGTGATTTGGCCTTCAAATCTCAGAACTTCGGATAATATTGCATTTAAAGCAAGTTTTCTTGCATTTTGTTTCGTACGAGAAATCATCGAATTTAGCAATATTTTGACGTTTATCATTCCCTTTTCCTTTATGTGATTTAATCAAAATATCATCGAATTAGGCAATATTTTGCCGTTTTTCCACGTTTTTGTGAATTTTCAGTTTATTAGTATCATTATCATATTAAATATACATTAATAAATATAATTATTAAACATAAGTAAAAAAATTAAATAAATTATTAATTACTCATTAAATATACAATAAAAATGATTAAATAAAAAAATTAAATAAATTATTATTACTCATTAAATATACAATAAAAATGATGCAAACACATAATTGATTAGATAGTAACCTTAAATACTTCATTTTTCAATCATCTATTTGTTTCTCGTTAAAATACTGAGTAAGATATTGAAAAGGGGAGAAGTTCGGTTTTTATTGCATATATCGACGTTTCAGCCGGAATAGAGCGGTTTTGCGTGTACATCTTCCATCGGTAATATAAACGGAAAATCAGGAACATTTTAGTTAATTCTAATGAAAACACATTGATTTTTATAATTTGTATTGGAAACAACATTGTCATATGTCTTTTCATGGATCTAAATATTACGAAACCTAGCTTTATGATTCGAAGTTAAAATCCTCAAATTTGGTATAATAGTGACTTTTTTCACGTTTTTCATGTAGTTTGATATTACGTAAATATATTCATTTTTACCAATATTTCGATACTATTTCATGTACTATCACGATATGTGATTTGGCCTTCAAATCACAGAATTTCGCATAATATTGCATTTTAAGCAAGTTTTCTTGCATTTTGTTTCGTACGAGAAATCATCGAATTTAGCAATATTTTGACGTTTATCATTCCCTTTTCCTTTATGTGATTTAATCAAAATATCATCGAATTAGGCAATATTTTGCCGTTTTTCCACGTTTTTGTGAATTTTCAGTTTATTAGTATTAACTCAATAAATATACAATAAAAATGATGCAAACACATAATTGATTAAATAGTAACCTTAAATACTTCATTTTCAATCATCTATTTGTTTCTCGTTAAAATACTGAGTAAGATATTGAAAAGGGGAGAAGTTCGGTTTTTATTGCATATATCGACGTTTCAGCCGGAATAGAGCGGTTTTGCGTGTACATCTTCCATCGGTAATATAAACGGAAAATCAGGAACATTTTAGTTAATTCTAATGAAAACACATTGATTTTTATAAATTGTATTGGAAACAACATTGTCATATGTATTTTCATGGATCTAAATAGTACGAAACCTCGCTTTATGATTCGAAGTTAAAATCCTCAAATTTGGTATAATAGTGACTTTTTTCACGCTTTTCATGTAGTTTGATATTACGTAAATATATTCATTTTTACCAATATTTCGATACTATTTCATGTAGTATCACGATATGTGATTTGGCCTTCAAATATCAGAATTTCGCATAATATTGCATTTTAAGCAAGTTTTCTTGCATTTTGTTTCGTACGAGAAATCATCGAATTTAGCAATATTTTGACGTTTATCATTCCCTTTTCCTTTATGTGATTTAATCAAAATATCATCGAATTAGGCAATATTTTGCCGTTTTTTCACGTTTTTGTGAATTTTCAGTTTATTAGTATTAACTCAATAAATATACAATAAAAATGATGCAAACACATAATTGATTAGATTATAACCTTAAATACTTCATTTTCAATCATCTATTTGTTTCTCTTTAAAATACTGAGTAAGATATTGAAAAGGGGAGAAGTTCGGTTTTTATTGCATATATCGACGTTTCAGCCGGATTAGAGCGGTTTTACGTGTACATCTTCCATCGGTAATATGAACGGAAAATCAGGAACATTTCAGTTATTTCTAATGAAAACACATTGAATTTTATCATTTGTATTGGAAACAACATTGTCATATGTCTTTTCTTGGATCTAAATAATACGAAACCTTGCATTATGATTCGAAGTTAAAATCCTCAAATTTGGTATAATCGTGACTTTTTTCACGTTTTTCTTGTAGTTTGATATTACGTAAATATATTCATTTTTACCAATATTTCGATACTATTTCATGTAGTATCACGATATGTGATTTGGCCTTCAAATATCAGAATTTCGCATAATATTGCATTTTAAGCAAGTTTTCTTGCATTTTGTTTCGTACGAGAAATCATCGAATTTAGCAATATTTTGACGTTTATCATTCCCTTTTCGTTTATGTGATTTAATCAAAATATCATCGAATTAGGCAATATTTTGCCGTTTTTCCACGTTTTTGTGAATTTTCAGTTTATTAGTATTAACTCAATAAATATACAATAAAAATGATGCAAACACATAATTGATTAGATTATAACCTTAAATACTTCATTTTCAATCATCTATTTGTTTCTCTTTAAAATACTGATTAAGATATTGAAAAGGGGAGAAGTTCTGTTTTTATTGCATATATCGACGTTTCAGCCGGATTAGAGCGGTTTTACGTGGACATCTTCCATCGGTAATATAAACGGAAAATCAATAACATTTTAGTTAATTCTAATGAAAACACATTGATTTTTATAATTTGTATTGGAAACAACATTGTCATATGTATTTTCATGGATCTAAATAGTACGAAACCTCGCTTTATGATTCGAAGTTAAAATCCTCAAATTTGGTATAATCGGGACTTTTTTCACGTTTTTCATGTAGTTTGATATTACGTAAATATATTCATTTTTACCAATATTTCGATACTATTTCATGTAGTATCACGATATATGATTTGGCCTTCAAATCTCAGAATTTCGCATAATATTGCATTTTAAGCAAGTTTTCTTGCATTTTGTTTCGTACGAGAAATCATCGAATTTAGCAATATTTTGACGTTTATCATTCCCTTTTCCTGTATGTGATTTAATCAAAATATCATCGAATTAGGCAATATTTTGCCGTTTTTCCACGTTTAGTTAAATTTTCAGTTTATTAGTATTACTTCATTAAATATACAATAAAAATGATGCAAACACATAATTGATTAGATAGTAACCTTAAATACTTCATTTTCAATCATCTATTTGTTTCTCGTTAAAATACTGAGTAAGATATTGAAAAGGGGAGAAGTTCGGTTTTTATTGCATATATCGACGTTTCAGCCGGAATAGAGCGGTTTTGCGTGTACATCTTCCATCGGTAATATAAACGGAAAATCAGGAACATTTTAGTTAATTCTAATGAAAACACATTGATTTTTATAATTTGTATTGGAAACAACATTGTCATATGTCTTTTCATGGATCTAAATAGTACGAAACCTCGCTTTATGATTCGAAGTTAAAATCCTCAAATTTGGTATAATAGTGACTTTTTTCACGTTTTTCATGTAGTTTGATATTACGTAAATATATTCATTTTTACCAATATTTCGATACTATTTCATTTACTATCACGATATGTGATTTGGCCTTCAAATCTCAGAATTTCGCATAATATTGCATTTTAAGCAAGTTTTCTTGCATTTTGTTTCGTACGAGAAATCATCGAATTTAGCAATATTTTGACGTTCATCATTCCCTTTTCCATTATGTGATTTAATCAAAATATCATCGAATTAGGCAATATTTTGCCGTTTTTCCACGTTTTTGTGAATTTTCAGTTTATTAGTAATAACTCAATAAATATACAATAAAAATGATGCAAACACATAATTGATTAGATTATAACCTTAAATACTTCATTTTCAATCATCTATTTGTTTCTCTTTAAAATACTGATTAAGATATTGAAAAGGGGAGAAGTTCTGTTTTTATTGCATATATCGACGTTTCAGCCGGATTAGAGCGGTTTTACGTGGACATCTTCCATCGGTAATATAAACGGAAAATCAGGAACATTTTAGTTAATTCTAATGAAAACACATTGATTTTTATAATTTGTATTGGAAACAACATTGTCATATGTCTTTTCATGGATCTAAATAGTACGAAACCTCGCTTTATGATTCGAAGTTAAAATCCTCAAATTTGGTACAATAGTGACTTTTTTCACGTTTTTCATGTAGTTTGATATTACGTAAATATATTCATTTATACCAATATTTCGATACTATTTCATGTAGTATCACGATATGTGATTTGGCCTTCAAATATCAGAATTTCGCATAATATTGCATTTTAAGCAAGTTTTCTTGCATTTTGTTTCGTACGAGAAATCATCGAATTTAGCAATATTTTGACGTTTATCATTCCCTTTTCGTTTATGTGATTTAATCAAAATATCATCGAATTAGGCAATATTTTGCCGTTTTTCCACGTTTTTGTGAATTTTCAGTTTATTAGTATTAACTCAATAAATATACAATAAAAATGATGCAAACACATAATTGATTAGATTATAACCTTAAATACTTCATTTTCAATCAACTATTTGTTTCTCTTTAAAATACTGATTAAGATATTGAAAAGGGGAGAAGTTCTGTTTTTATTGCATATATCGACGTTTCAGCCGGATTAGAGCGGTTTTACGTGGACATCTTCCATCGGTAATATAAACGGAAAATCAATAACATTTTAGTTAATTCTAATGAAAACACATTGATTTTTATAATTTGTATTGGAAACAACATTGTCATATGTCTTTTCATGGATCTAAATAGTACGAAACCTCGCTTTATGATTCGAAGTTAAAATCCTCAAATTTGGTATAATCGGGACTTTTTTCACGTTTTTCATGTAGTTTGATATTACGTAAATATATTCATTTTTACCAATATTTCGATACTATTTCATGTAGTATCACGATATATGATTTGGCCTTCAAATCTCAGAATTTCGCATAATATTGCATTTTAAGCAAGTTTTCTTGCATTTTGTTTCGTACGAGAAATCATCGAATTTAGCAATATTTTGACGTTTATCATTCCCTTTTCCTGTATGTGATTTAATCAAAATATCATCGAATTAGGCAATATTTTGCCGTTTTTCCACGTTTTTGTGAATTTTCAGTTTATTAGTATCATTTTCATATTAAATATACATTAATAAATATAATTATTAAATATAAGTAAAAAAATTAAATAAATTATTAATTACTCATTAAATATACAATAAAAATGATTAAATAAAAAAATTAAATAAATTATTATTACTCATTAAATATACAATAAAAATGATGCAAACACATAATTGATTAGATAGTAACCTTAAATACTTCATTTTCAATCATCTATTTGTTTCTCGTTAAAATACTGAGTAAGATATTGAAAAGGGGAGAAGTTCGGTTTTTATTGCATATATCGACGTTTCAGCCGGAATAGAGCGGTTTTGCGTGTACATCTTCCATGGGTAATATAAACGGAAAATCAGGAACATTTTAGTTAATTCTAATGAAAACACATTGATTTTTATAATTTGTATTGGAAACAACATTGTCATATGTCTTTTCATGGATCTAAATAGTACGAAACCTAGCTTTATGATTCGAAGTTAAAATCCTCAAATTTGGTATAATAGTGACTTTTTTCACGTTTTTCATGTAGTTTGATATTACGTAAATATATTCATTTTTACCAATATTTCGATACTATTTCATGTAGTATCACGATATGTGATTTGGCCTTCAAATCTCAGAATTTCGCATAATATTGCATTTTAAGCAAGTTTTCTTGCATTTTGTTTCGTACGAGAAATCATCGAATTTAGCAATATTTTGACGTTTATCATTCCCTTTTCCTTTATGTGATTTAATCAAAACATCATCGAATTAGGCAATATTTTGCCGTTTTTCCACGTTTTTGTGAATTTTCAGTTTATTAGTATTAACTCAATAAATATACAATAAAAATGATGCAAACACATAATTGATTAAATAGTAACCTTAAATACTTCATTTTCAATCATCTATTTGTTTCTCGTTAAAATACTGAGTAAGATATTGAAAAGGGGAGAAGTTCGGTTTTTATTGCATATATCGACGTTTCAGCCGGAATAGAGCGGTTTTGCGTGTACATCTTCCATCGGTAATATAAACGGAAAATCAGGAACATTTTAGTTAATTCTAATGAAAACACATTGATTTTTATAAATTGTATTGGAAACAACATTGTCATATGTATTTTCATGGATCTAAATAGTACGAAACCTCGCTTTATGATTCGAAGTTAAAATCCTCAAATTTGGTATAATAGTGACTTTTTTCACGCTTTTCATGTAGTTTGATATTACGTAAATATATTCATTTTTACCAATATTTCGATACTATTTCATGTAGTATCACGATATGTGATTTGGCCTTCAAATATCAGAATTTCGCATAATATTGCATTTTAAGCAAGTTTTCTTGCATTTTGTTTCGTACGAGAAATCATCGAATTTAGCAATATTTTGACGTTTATCATTCCCTTTTCCTTTATGTGATTTAATCAAAATATCATCGAATTAGGCAATATTTTGCCGTTTTTCCACGTTTTTGTGAATTTTCAGTTTATTAGTATTAACTCAATAAATATACAATAAAAATGATGCAAACACATAATTGATTAGATTATAACCTTAAATACTTCATTTTCAATCATCTATTTGTTTCTCTTTAAAATACTGAGTAAGATATTGAAAAGGGGAGAAGTTCGGTTTTTATTGCATATATCGACGTTTCAGCCGGATTAGAGCGGTTTTACGTGTACATCTTCCATCGGTAATATGAACGGAAAATCAGGAACATTTCAGTTATTTCTAATGAAAACACATTGAATTTTATCATTTGTATTGGAAACAACATTGTCATATGTCTTTTCTTGGATCTAAATAATACGAAACCTTGCATTATGATTCGAAGTTAAAATCCTCAAATTTGGTATAATCGTGACTTTTTTCACGTTTTTCTTGTAGTTTGATATTACGTAAATATATTCATTTTTACCAATATTTCGATACTATTTCATGTAGTATCACGATATGTGATTTGGCCTTCAAATATCAGAATTTCGCATAATATTGCATTTTAAGCAAGTTTTCTTGCATTTTGTTTCGTACGAGAAATCATCGAATTTAGCAATATTTTGACGTTTATCATTCCCTTTTCGTTTATGTGATTTAATCAAAATATCATCGAATTAGGCAATATTTTGCCGTTTTTCCACGTTTTTGTGAATTTTCAGTTTATTAGTATTAACTCAATAAATATACAATAAAAATGATGCAAACACATAATTGATTAGATTATAACCTTAAATACTTCATTTTCAATCATCTATTTGTTTCTCTTTAAAATACTGATTAAGATATTGAAAAGGGGAGAAGTTCTGTTTTTATTGCATATATCGACGTTTCAGCCGGATTAGAGCGGTTTTACGTGGACATCTTCCATCGGTAATATAAACGGAAAATCAATAACATTTTAGTTAATTCTAATGAAAACACATTGATTTTTATAATTTGTATTGGAAACAACATTGTCATATGTCTTTTCATGGATCTAAATAGTACGAAACCTCGCTTTATGATTCGAAGTTAAAATCCTCAAATTTGGTATAATCGGGACTTTTTTCACGTTTTTCATGTAGTTTGATATTACGTAAATCTATTCATTTTTACCAATATTTCGATACTATTTCATGTAGTATCACGATATATGATTTGGCCTTCAAATCTCAGAATTTCGCATAATATTGCATTTTAAGCAAGTTTTCTTGCATTTTGTTTCGTACGAGAAATCATCGAATTTAGCAATATTTTGACGTTTATCATTCCCTTTTCCTGTATGTGATTTAATCAAAATATCATCGAATTAGGCAATATTTTGCCGTTTTTCCACGTTTAGTTAAATTTTCAGTTTATTAGTATTACTTCATTAAATATACAATAAAAATGATGCAAACACATAATTGATTAGATAGTAACCTTAAATACTTCATTTTCAATCATCTATTTGTTTCTCGTTAAAATACTGAGTAAGATATTGAAAAGGGGAGAACTTCGGTTTTTATTGCATATATCGACGTTTCAGCCGGAATAGAGCGGTTTTGCGTGTACATCTTCCATCGGTAATATAAACGCAAAATCAGGAACATTTTAGTTAATTCTAATGAAAAGACATTGATTTTTATAATTTGTATTGGAATCAACAATGTCATATGTCTTTTCATGGATCTAAATAGTACGAAACCTCGCTTTATGATTCGAAGTTAAAATCCTCAAATTTGGTATAATCGGGACTTTTTTCACGTTTTTCATGTAGTTTGATATTACGTAAATATATTCATTTTTACCAATATTTCGATACTATTTCATGTAGTATCACGATATATGATTTGGCCTTCAAATCTCAGAATTTCGCATAATATTGCATTTTAAGCAAGTTTTCTTGCATTTTGTTTCGTACGAGAAATCATCGAATTTAGCAATATTTTGACGTTTATCATTCCCTTTTCCTGTATGTGATTTAATCAAAATATCATCGAATTAGGCAATATTTTGCCGTTTTTCCACGTTTAGTTAAATTTTCAGTTTATTAGTATTACTTCATTAAATATACAATAAAAATGATGCAAACACATAATTGATTAGATAGTAACCTTAAATACTTCATTTTCAATCATCTATTTGTTTCTCGTTAAAATACTGAGTAAGATATTGAAAAGGGGAGAAGTTCGGTTTTTATTGCATATATCGACGTTTCAGCCGGAATAGAGCGGTTTTGCGTGTACATCTTCCATCGGTAATATAAACGGAAAATCAGGAACATTTTAGTTAATTCTAATGAAAACACATTGATTTTTATAATTTGTATTGGAAACAACATTGTCATATGTCTTTTCATGGATCTAAATAGTACGAAACCTCGCTTTATGATTCGAAGTTAAAATCCTCAAATTTGGTATAATAGTGACTTTTTTCACGTTTTTCATGTAGTTTGATATTACGTAAATATATTCATTTTTACCAATATTTCGATACTATTTCATTTACTATCACGATATGTGATTTGGCCTTCAAATCTCAGAATTTCGCATAATATTGCATTTTAAGCAAGTTTTCTTGCATTTTGTTTCGTACGAGAAATCATCGAATTTAGCAATATTTTGACGTTCATCATTCCCTTTTCCATTATGTGATTTAATCAAAATATCATCGAATTAGGCAATATTTTGCCGTTTTTCCACGTTTTTGTGAATTTTCAGTTTATTAGTAATAACTCAATAAATATACAATAAAAATGATGCAAACACATAATTGATTAGATTATAACCTTAAATACTTCATTTTCAATCATCTATTTGTTTCTCTTTAAAATACTGATTAAGATATTGAAAAGGGGAGAAGTTCTGTTTTTATTGCATATATCGACGTTTCAGCCGGATTAGAGCGGTTTTACGTGGACATCTTCCATCGGTAATATAAACGGAAAATCAGGAACATTTTAGTTAATTCTAATGAAAACACATTGATTTTTATAATTTGTATTGGAAACAACATTGTCATATGTCTTTTCATGGATCTAAATAGTACGAAACCTCGCTTTATGATTCGAAGTTAAAATCCTCAAATTTGGTACAATAGTGACTTTTTTCACGTTTTTCATGTAGTTTGATATTACGTAAATATATTCATTTATACCAATATTTCGATACTATT
This sequence comes from Procambarus clarkii, assembly GCF_040958095.1. Lineage (NCBI taxonomy): Eukaryota > Metazoa > Arthropoda > Malacostraca > Decapoda > Cambaridae > Procambarus > Procambarus clarkii. The sequence goes on along the minus strand of NW_027189404.1, from coordinate 163,675 downwards.
TCATGTAGTATCACGATATGTGATTTGGCCTTCAAATATCAGAATTTCGCATAATATTGCATTTTAAGCAAGTTTTCTTGCATTTTGTTTCGTACGAGAAATCATCGAATTTAGCAATATTTTGACGTTTATCATTCCCTTTTCGTTTATGTGATTTAATCAAAATATCATCGAATTAGGCAATATTTTGCCGTTTTTCCACGTTTTTGTGAATTTTCAGTTTATTAGTATTAACTCAATAAATATACAATAAAAATGATGCAAACACATAATTGATTAGATTATAACCTTAAATACTTCATTTTCAATCAACTATTTGTTTCTCTTTAAAATACTGATTAAGATATTGAAAAGGGGAGAAGTTCTGTTTTTATTGCATATATCGACGTTTCAGCCGGATTAGAGCGGTTTTACGTGGACATCTTCCATCGGTAATATAAACGGAAAATCAATAACATTTTAGTTAATTCTAATGAAAACACATTGATTTTTATAATTTGTATTGGAAACAACATTGTCATATGTCTTTTCATGGATCTAAATAGTACGAAACCTCGCTTTATGATTCGAAGTTAAAATCCTCAAATTTGGTATAATCGGGACTTTTTTCACGTTTTTCATGTAGTTTGATATTACGTAAATATATTCATTTTTACCAATATTTCGATACTATTTCATGTAGTATCACGATATATGATTTGGCCTTCAAATCTCAGAATTTCGCATAATATTGCATTTTAAGCAAGTTTTCTTGCATTTTGTTTCGTACGAGAAATCATCGAATTTAGCAATATTTTGACGTTTATCATTCCCTTTTCCTGTATGTGATTTAATCAAAATATCATCGAATTAGGCAATATTTTGCCGTTTTTCCACGTTTTTGTGAATTTTCAGTTTATTAGTATCATTTTCATATTAAATATACATTAATAAATATAATTATTAAATATAAGTAAAAAAATTAAATAAATTATTAATTACTCATTAAATATACAATAAAAATGATTAAATAAAAAAATTAAATAAATTATTATTACTCATTAAATATACAATAAAAATGATGCAAACACATAATTGATTAGATAGTAACCTTAAATACTTCATTTTCAATCATCTATTTGTTTCTCGTTAAAATACTGAGTAAGATATTGAAAAGGGGAGAAGTTCGGTTTTTATTGCATATATCGACGTTTCAGCCGGAATAGAGCGGTTTTGCGTGTACATCTTCCATCGGTAATATAAACGGAAAATCAGGAACATTTTAGTTAATTCTAATGAAAACACATTGATTTTTATAATTTGTATTGGAAACAACATTGTCATATGTCTTTTCATGGATCTAAATAGTACGAAACCTAGCTTTATGATTCGAAGTTAAAATCCTCAAATTTGGTATAATAGTGACTTTTTTCACGTTTTTCATGTAGTTTGATATTACGTAAATATATTCATTTTTACCAATATTTCGATACTATTTCATGTAGTATCACGATATGTGATTTGGCCTTCAAATCTCAGAATTTCGCATAATATTGCATTTTAAGCAAGTTTTCTTGCATTTTGTTTCGTACGAGAAATCATCGAATTTAGCAATATTTTGACGTTTATCATTCCCTTTTCCTTTATGTGATTTAATCAAAACATCATCGAATTAGGCAATATTTTGCCGTTTTTCCACGTTTTTGTGAATTTTCAGTTTATTAGTATTAACTCAATAAATATACAATAAAAATGATGCAAACACATAATTGATTAAATAGTAACCTTAAATACTTCATTTTCAATCATCTATTTGTTTCTCGTTAAAATACTGAGTAAGATATTGAAAAGGGGAGAAGTTCGGTTTTTATTGCATATATCGACGTTTCAGCCGGAATAGAGCGGTTTTGCGTGTACATCTTCCATCGGTAATATAAACGGAAAATCAGGAACATTTTAGTTAATTCTAATGAAAACACATTGATTTTTATAAATTGTATTGGAAACAACATTGTCATATGTATTTTCATGGATCTAAATAGTACGAAACCTCGCTTTATGATTCGAAGTTAAAATCCTCAAATTTGGTATAATAGTGACTTTTTTCACGCTTTTCATGTAGTTTGATATTACGTAAATATATTCATTTTTACCAATATTTCGATACTATTTCATGTAGTATCACGATATGTGATTTGGCCTTCAAATATCAGAATTTCGCATAATATTGCATTTTAAGCAAGTTTTCTTGCATTTTGTTTCGTACGAGAAATCATCGAATTTAGCAATATTTTGACGTTTATCATTCCCTTTTCCTTTATGTGATTTAATCAAAATATCATCGAATTAGGCAATATTTTGCCGTTTTTCCACGTTTTTGTGAATTTTCAGTTTATTAGTATTAACTCAATAAATATACAATAAAAATGATGCAAACACATAATTGATTAGATTATAACCTTAAATACTTCATTTTCAATCATCTATTTGTTTCTCTTTAAAATACTGAGTAAGATATTGAAAAGGGGAGAAGTTCGGTTTTTATTGCATATATCGACGTTTCAGCCGGATTAGAGCGGTTTTACGTGTACATCTTCCATCGGTAATATGAACGGAAAATCAGGAACATTTCAGTTATTTCTAATGAAAACACATTGAATTTTATCATTTGTATTGGAAACAACATTGTCATATGTCTTTTCTTGGATCTAAATAATACGAAACCTTGCATTATGATTCGAAGTTAAAATCCTCAAATTTGGTATAATCGTGACTTTTTTCACGTTTTTCTTGTAGTTTGATATTACGTAAATATATTCATTTTTACCAATATTTCGATACTATTTCATGTAGTATCACGATATGTGATTTGGCCTTCAAATATCAGAATTTCGCATAATATTGCATTTTAAGCAAGTTTTCTTGCATTTTGTTTCGTACGAGAAATCATCGAATTTAGCAATATTTTGACGTTTATCATTCCCTTTTCGTTTATGTGATTTAATCAAAATATCATCGAATTAGGCAATATTTTGCCGTTTTTCCACGTTTTTGTGAATTTTCAGTTTATTAGTATTAACTCAATAAATATACAATAAAAATGATGCAAACACATAATTGATTAGATTATAACCTTAAATACTTCATTTTCAATCATCTATTTGTTTCTCTTTAAAATACTGATTAAGATATTGAAAAGGGGAGAAGTTCTGTTTTTATTGCATATATCGACGTTTCAGCCGGATTAGAGCGGTTTTACGTGGACATCTTCCATCGGTAATATAAACGGAAAATCAATAACATTTTAGTTAATTCTAATGAAAACACATTGATTTTTATAATTTGTATTGGAAACAACATTGTCATATGTCTTTTCATGGATCTAAATAGTACGAAACCTCGCTTTATGATTCGAAGTTAAAATCCTCAAATTTGGTATAATCGGGACTTTTTTCACGTTTTTCATGTAGTTTGATATTACGTAAATCTATTCATTTTTACCAATATTTCGATACTATTTCATGTAGTATCACGATATATGATTTGGCCTTCAAATCTCAGAATTTCGCATAATATTGCATTTTAAGCAAGTTTTCTTGCATTTTGTTTCGTACGAGAAATCATCGAATTTAGCAATATTTTGACGTTTATCATTCCCTTTTCCTGTATGTGATTTAATCAAAATATCATCGAATTAGGCAATATTTTGCCGTTTTTCCACGTTTAGTTAAATTTTCAGTTTATTAGTATTACTTCATTAAATATACAATAAAAATGATGCAAACACATAATTGATTAGATAGTAACCTTAAATACTTCATTTTCAATCATCTATTTGTTTCTCGTTAAAATACTGAGTAAGATATTGAAAAGGGGAGAACTTCGGTTTTTATTGCATATATCGACGTTTCAGCCGGAATAGAGCGGTTTTGCGTGTACATCTTCCATCGGTAATATAAACGCAAAATCAGGAACATTTTAGTTAATTCTAATGAAAAGACATTGATTTTTATAATTTGTATTGGAATCAACAATGTCATATGTCTTTTCATGGATCTAAATAGTACGAAACCTCGCTTTATGATTCGAAGTTAAAATCCTCAAATTTGGTATAATCGTGACTTTTTTCACGTTTTTCATGTAGTTTGATATTACGTAAATATATTCATTTTTACCAATATTTCGATACTATTTCATGCAGTATCACGATATGTGATTTGGCCTTCAAATCTCAGAATTTCGGATAATATTGCATTTAAAGCAAGTTTTCTTGCATTTTGTTTCGTACGAGAAATCATCGAATTTAGCAATATTTTGACGTTTATCATTCCCTTTTCCTTTATGTGATTTAATCAAAATATCATCGAATTAGGCAATATTTTGCCGTTTTTCCACGTTTTTGTGAATTTTCAGTTTATTAGTATCATTTTCATATTAAATATACATTAATAAATATAATTATTAAATATAAGTAAAAAAATTAAATAAATTATTAATTACTCATTAAATATACAATAAAAATGATTAAATAAAAAAATTAAATAAATTATTATTACTCATTAAATATACAATAAAAATGATGCAAACACATAATTGATTAGATAGTAACCTTAAATACTTCATTTTCAATCATCTATTTGTTTCTCGTTAAAATACTGAGTAAGATATTGAAAAGGGGAGAAGTTCGGTTTTTATTGCATATATCGACGTTTCAGCCGGAATAGAGCGGTTTTGCGTGTACATCTTCCATCGGTAATATAAACGGAAAATCAGGAACATTTTAGTTAATTCTAATGAAAACACATTGATTTTTATAATTTGTATTGGAAACAACATTGTCATATGTCTTTTCATGGATCTAAATAGTACGAAACCTAGCTTTATGATTCGAAGTTAAAATCCTCAAATTTAGTATAATAGTGACTTTTTTCACGTTTTTCATGTAGTTTGATATTACGTAAATATATTCATTTTTACCAATATTTCGATACTATTTCATGTACTATCACGATATGTGATTTGGCCTTCAAATCTCAGAATTTCGCATAATATTGCATTTTAAGCAAGTTTTCTTGCATTTTGTTTCGTACGAGAAATCATCGAATTTAGCAATATTTTGACGTTTATCATTCCCTTTTCCTTTATGTGATTTAATGAAAACATCATCGAATTAGGCAATATTTTGCCGTTTTTCCACGTTTTTGTGAATTTTCAGTTTATTAGTATTAACTCAATAAATATACAATAAAAATGATGCAAACACATAATTGATTAAATAGTAACCTTAAATACTTCATTTTCAATCATCTATTTGTTTCTCGTTAAAATACTGAGTAAGATATTGAAAAGGGGAGAAGTTCGGTTTTTATTGCATATATCGACGTTTCAGCCGGAATAGAGCGGTTTTGCGTGTACATCTTCCATCGGTAATATAAACGGAAAATCAGGAACATTTTAGTTAATTCTAATGAAAACACATTGATTTTTATAAATTGTATTGTAAACAACATTGTCATATGTATTTTCATGGATCTAAATAGTACGAAACCTCGCTTTATGATTCGAAGTTAAAATCCTCAAATTTGGTATAATAGTGACTTTTTTCACGCTTTTCATGTAGTTTGATATTACGTAAATATATTCATTTTTACCAATATTTCGATACTATTTCATGTAGTATCACGATATGTGATTTGGCCTTCAAATATCAGAATTTCGCATAATATTGCATTTTAAGCAAGTTTTCTTGCATTTTGTTTCGTACGAGAAATCATCGAATTTAGCAATATTTTGACGTTTATCATTCCCTTTTCCTTTATGTGATTTAATCAAAATATCATCGAATTAGGCAATATTTTGCCGTTTTTCCACGTTTTTGTGAATTTTCAGTTTATTAGTATTAACTCAATAAATATACAATAAAAATGATGCAAACACATAATTGATTAGATTATAACCTTAAATACTTCATTTTCAATCATCTATTTGTTTCTCTTTAAAATACTGAGTAAGATATTGAAAAGGGGAGAAGTTCGGTTTTTATTGCATATATCGACGTTTCAGCCGGATTAGAGCGGTTTTACGTGTACATCTTCCATCGGTAATATGAACGGAAAATCAGGAACATTTCAGTTATTTCTAATGAAAACACATTGAATTTTATCATTTGTATTGGAAACAGCATTGTCATATGTCTTTTCTTGGATCTAAATAATACGAAACCTTGCATTATGATTCGAAGTTAAAATCCTCAAATTTGGTATAATCGTGACTTTTTTCACGTTTTTCTTGTAGTTTGATATTACGTAAATATATTCATTTTTACCAATATTTCGATACTATTTCATGTAGTATCACGATATGTGATTTGGCCTTCAAATATCAGAATTTCGCATAATATTGCATTTTAAGCAAGTTTTCTTGCATTTTGTTTCGTACGAGAAATCATCGAATTTAGCAATATTTTGACGTTTATCATTCCCTTTTCGTTTATGTGATTTAATCAAAATATCATCGAATTAGGCAATATTTTGCCGTTTTTCCACGTTTTTGTGAATTTTCAGTTTATTAGTATTAACTCAATAAATATACAATAAAAATGATGCAAACACATAATTGATTAGATTATAACCTTAAATACTTCATTTTCAATCATCTATTTGTTTCTCTTTAAAATACTGATTAAGATATTGAAAAGGGGAGAAGTTCTGTTTTTATTGCATATATCGACGTTTCAGCCGGATTAGAGCGGTTTTACGTGGACATCTTCCATCGGTAATATAAACGGAAAATCAATAACATTTTAGTTAATTCTAATGAAAACACATTGATTTTTATAATTTGTATTGGAAACAACATTGTCATATGTCTTTTCATGGATCTAAATAGTACGAAACCTCGCTTTATGATTCGAAGTTAAAATCCTCAAATTTGGTATAATCGGGACTTTTTTCACGTTTTTCATGTAGTTTGATATTACGTAAATATATTCATTTTTACCAATATTTCGATACTATTTCATGTAGTATCACGATATATGATTTGGCCTTCAAATCTCAGAATTTCGCATAATATTGCATTTTAAGCAAGTTTTCTTGCATTTTGTTTCGTACGAGAAATCATCGAATTTAGCAATATTTTGACGTTTATCATTCCCTTTTCGTTTATGTGATTTAATCAAAATATCATCGAATTAGGCAATATTTTGCCGTTTTTCCACGTTTTTGTGAATTTTCAGTTTATTAGTATCATTTTCATATTAAATATACATTAATAAATATAATTATTAAATATAAGTAAAAAAATTAAATAAATTATTAATTACTCATTAAATATACAATAAAAATGATTAAATAAAAAAATTAAATAAATTATTATTACTCATTAAATATACAATAAAAATGATGCAAACACATAATTGATTAGATAGTAACCTTAAATACTTCATTTTCAATCATCTATTTGTTTCTCGTTAAAATACTGAGTAAGATATTGAAAAGGGGAGAAGTTCGGTTTTTATTGCATATATCGACGTTTCAGCCGGAATAGAGCGGTTTTGCGTGTACATCTTCCATCGGTAATATAAACGGAAAATCAGGAACATTTTAGTTAATTCTAATGAAAACACATTGATTTTTATAATTTGTATTGGAAACAACATTGTCATATGTCTTTTCATGGATCTAAATAGTACGAAACCTAGCTTTATGATTCGAAGTTAAAATCCTCAAATTTGGTATAATAGTGACTTTTTTCACGTTTTTCATGTAGTTTGATATTACGTAAATATATTCATTTTTACCAATATTTCGATACTATTTCATGTACTATCACGATATGTGATTTGGCCTTCAAATCTCAGAATTTCGCATAATATTGCATTTTAAGCAAGTTTTCTTGCATTTTGTTTCGTACGAGAAATCATCGAATTTAGCAATATTTTGACGTTTATCATTCCCTTTTCCTTTATGTGATTTAATCAAAACATCATCGAATTAGGCAATATTTTGCCGTTTTTCCACGTTTTTGTGAATTTTCAGTTTATTAGTATTAACTCAATAAATATACAATAAAAATGATGCAAACACATAATTGATTAAATAGTAACCTTAAATACTTCATTTTCAATCATCTATTTGTTTCTCGTTAAAATACTGAGTAAGATATTGAAAAGGGGAGAAGTTCGGTTTTTATTGCATATATCGACGTTTCAGCCGGAATAGAGCGGTTTTGCGTGTACATCTTCCATCGGTAATATAAACGGAAAATCAGGAACATTTTAGTTAATTCTAATGAAAACACATTGATTTTTATAATTTGTATTGGAAACAACATTGTCATATGTCTTTTCATGGATCTAAATAGTACGAAACCTCGCTTTATGATTCGAAGTTAAAATCCTCAAATTTGGTATAATCGGGACTTTTTTCACGTTTTTCATGTAGTTTGATATTACGTAAATATATTCATTTTTACCAATATTTCGATACTATTTCATGTAGTATCACGATATATGATTTGGCCTTCAAATCTCAGAATTTCGCATAATATTGCATTTTAAGCAAGTTTTCTTGCATTTTGTTTCGTACGAGAAATCATCGAATTTAGCAATATTTTGACGTTTATCATTCCCTTTTCCTGTATGTGATTTAATCAAAATATCATCGAATTAGGCAATATTTTGCCGTTTTTCCACGTTTAGTTAAATTTTCAGTTTATTAGTATTACTTCATTAAATATACAATAAAAATGATGCAAACACATAATTGATTAGATAGTAACCTTAAATACTTCATTTTCAATCATCTATTTGTTTCTCGTTAAAATACTGAGCAAGATATTGAAAAGGGGAGAAGTTCGGTTTTTATTGCATATATCGACGTTTCAGCCGGAATAGAGCGGTTTTGCGTGTACATCTTCCATCGGTAATATAAACGGAAAATCAGGAACATTTTAGTTAATTCTAATGAAAACACATTGATTTTTATAATTTGTATTGGAAACAACATTGTCATATGTCTTTTCATGGATCTAAATAGTACGAAACCTCGCTTTATGATTCGAAGTTAAAATCCTCAAATTTGGTATAATAGTGACTTTTTTCACGTTTTTCATGTAGTTTGATATTACGTAAATATATTCATTTTTACCAATATTTCGATACTATTTCATTTACTATCACGATATGTGATTTGGCCTTCAAATCTCAGAATTTCGCATAATATTGCATTTTAAGCAAGTTTTCTTGCATTTTGTTTCGTACGAGAAATCATCGAATTTAGCAATATTTTGACGTTTATCATTCCCTTTTCCATTATGTGATTTAATCAAAATATCATCGAATTAGGCAATATTTTGCTGTTTTTCCACGTTTTTGTGAATTTTCAGTTTATTAGTAATAACTCAATAAATATACAATAAAAATGATGCAAACACATAATTGATTAGATTATAACCTTAAATACTTCATTTTCAATCATCTATTTGTTTCTCTTTAAAATACTGATTAAGATATTGAAAAGGGGAGAAGTTCTGTTTTTATTGCATATATCGACGTTTCAGCCGGATTAGAGCGGTTTTACGTGGACATCTTCCATCGGTAATATAAACGGAAAATCAGGAACATTTTAGTTAATTCTAATGAAAACACATTGATTTTTATAATTTGTATTGGAAACAACATTGTCATATGTCTTTTCATGGATCTAAATAGTACGAAACCTCGCTTTATGATTCGAAGTTAAAATCCTCAAATTTGGTATAATCGTGACTTTTTTCACGTTTTTCATGTAGTTTGATATTACGTAAATATATTCATTTTTACCAATATTTCGATACTATTTCATGTAGTATCACGATATGTGATTTGGCCTTCAAATATCAGAATTTCGCATAATATTGCATTTTAAGCAAGTTTTCTTGCATTTTGTTTCGTACGAGAAATCATCGAATTTAGCAATATTTTGACGTTTATCATTCCCTTTTCGTTTATGTGATTTAATCAAAATATCATCGAATTAGGCAATATTTTGCCGTTTTTCCACGTTTTTGTGAATTTTCAGTTTATTAGTATTAACTCAATAAATATACAATAAAAATGATGCAAACACATAATTGATTAGATTATAACCTTAAATACTTCATTTTCAATCATCTATTTGTTTCTCTTTAAAATACTGATTAAGATATTGAAAAGGGGAGAAGTTCTGTTTTTATTGCATATATCGACGTTTCAGCCGGATTAGAGCGGTTTTACGTGGACATCTTCCATCGGTAATATAAACGGAAAATCAATAACATTTTAGTTAATTCTAATGAAAACACATTGATTTTTATAATTTGTATTGGAAACAACATTGTCATATGTCTTTTCATGGATCTAAATAGTACGAAACCTCGCTTTATGATTCGAAGTTAAAATCCTCAAATTTGGTATAATCGGGACTTTTTTCACGTTTTTCATGTAGTTTGATATTACGTAAATATATTCATTTTTACCAATATTTCGATACTATTTCATGTAGTATCACGATATATGATTTGGCCTTCAAATCTCAGAATTTCGCATAATATTGCATTTTAAGCAAGTTTTCTTGCATTTTGTTTCGTACGAGAAATCATCGAATTTAGCAATATTTTGACGTTTATCATTCCCTTTTCCTGTATGTGATTTAATCAAAATATCATCGAATTAGGCAATATTTTGCCGTTTTTCCACGTTTAGTTAAATTTTCAGTTTATTAGTATTACTTCATTAAATATACAATAAAAATGATGCAAACACATAATTGATTAGATAGTAACCTTAAATACTTCATTTTCAATCATCTATTTGTTTCTCGTTAAAATACTGAGTAAGATATTGAAAAGGGGAGAAGTTCGGTTTTTATTGCATATATCGACGTTTCAGCCGGAATAGAGCAGTTTTGCGTGTACATCTTCCATCGGTAATATAAACGGAAAATCAGGAACATTTTAGTTAATTCTAATGAAAACACATTGATTTTTATAATTTGTATTGGAAACAACATTGTCATATGTCTTTTCATGGATCTAAATAGTACGAAACCTCGCTTTATGATTCGAAGTTAAAATCCTCAAATTTGGTATAATAGTGACTTTTTTCACGTTTTTCATGTAGTTTGATATTACGTAAATATATTCATTTTTACAAATATTTCGATACTATTTCATGTAGTATCACGATATGTGATTTGGCCTTCAAATATCAGAATTTCGCATAATATTGCATTTTAAGCAAGTTTTCTTGCATTTTGTTTCGTACGAGAAATCATCGAATTTAGCAATATTTTGACGTTTATCATTCCCTTTTCCTTTATGTGATTTAATCAAAATATCATCGAATTAGGCAATATTTTGCCGTTTTTCCACGTTTTTGTGAATTTTCAGTTTATTAGTATTAACTCAATAAATATACAATAAAAATGATGCAAACACATAATTGATTAGATTATAACCTTAAATACTTCATATTCAATCATCTATTTGTTTCTCTTTAAAATACTGAGTAAGATATTGAAAAGGGGAGAAGTTCGGTTTTTATTGCATATATCGACGTTTCAGCCGGATTAGAGCGGTTTTACGTGTACATCTTCCATCGGTAATATGAACGGAAAATCAGGAACATTTCAGTTATTTCTAATGAAAACACATTGAATTTTATCATTTGTATTGGAAACAACATTGTCATATGTCTTTTCTTGGATCTAAATAATACGAAACCTTGCATTATGATTCGAAGTTAAAATCCTCAAATTTGGTATAATCGTGACTTTTTTCACGTTTTTCTTGTAGTTTGATATTACGTAAATATATTCATTTTTACCAATATTTCGATACTATTTCATGTAGTATCACGATATGTGATTTGGCCTTCAAATATCAGAATTTCGCATAATATTGCATTTTAAGCAAGTTTTCTTGCATTTTGTTTCGTACGAGAAATAATCGAATTTAGCAATATTTTGACGTTTATCATTCCCTTTTCGTTTATGTGATTTAATCAAAATATCATCGAATTAGGCAATATTTTGCCGTTTTTCCACGTTTTTGTGAATTTTCAGTTTATTAGTATTAACTCAATAAATATACAATAAAAATGATGCAAACACATAATTGGTTAGATTATAACCTTAAATACTTCATTTTCAATCATCTATTTGTTTCTCTTTAAAATACTGATTAAGATATTGAAAAGGGGAGAAGTTCTGTTTTTATTGCATATATCGACGTTTCAGCCGGATTAGAGCGGTTTTACGTGGACATCTTCCATCGGTAATATAAACGGAAAATCAATAACATTTTAGTTAATTCTAATGAAAACACATTGATTTTTATAATTTGTATTGGAAACAACATTGTCATATGTCTTTTCATGGATCTAAATAGTACGAAACCTCGCTTTATGATTCGAAGTTAAAATCCTCAAATTTGGTATAATCGGGACTTTTTTCACGTTTTTCATGTAGTTTGATATTACGTAAATATATTCATTTTTACCAATATTTCGATACTATTTCATGTAGTATCACGATATATGATTTGGCCTTCAAATCTCAGAATTTCGCATAATATTGCATTTTAAGCAAGTTTTCTTGCATTTTGTTTCGTACGAGAAATCATCGAATTTAGCAATATTTTGACGTTTATCATTCCCTTTTCCTGTATGTGATTTAATCAAAATATCATCGAATTAGGCAATATTTTGCCGTTTTTCCACGTTTAGTTAAATTTTCAGTTTATTAGTATTACTTCATTAAATATACAATAAAAATGATGCAAACACATAATTGATTAGATAGTAACCTTAAATACTTCATTTTCAATCATCTATTTGTTTCTCGTTAAAATACTGAGTAAGATATTGAAAAGGGGAGAACTTCGGTTTTTATTGCATATATCGACGTTTCAGCCGGAATAGAGCGGTTTTGCGTGTACATCTTCCATCGGTAATATAAACGCAAAATCAGGAACATTTTAGTTAATTCTAATGAAAACACATTGATTTTTATAATTTGTATTGGAAACAACATTGTCATATGTCTTTTCATGGATCTAAATAGTACGAAACCTCGCTTTATGATTCGAAGTTAAAATCCTCAAATTTGGTATAATCGTGACTTTTTTCACGTTTTTCATGTAGTTTGATATTACGTAAATATATTCATTTTTACCAATATTTCGATACTATTTCATGCAGTATCACGATATGTGATTTGGCCTTCAAATCTCAGAATTTCGGATAATATTGCATTTAAAGCAAGTTTTCTTGCATTTTGTTTCGTACGAGAAATCATCGAATTTAGCAATATTTTGACGTTTATCATTCCCTTTTCCTTTATGTGATTTAATCAAAATATCATCGAATTAGGCAATATTTTGCCGTTTTTCCACGTTTTTGTGAATTTTCAGTTTATTAGTATCATTTTCATATTAAATATACATTAATAAATATAATTATTAAATATAAGTAAAAAAATTAAATAAATTATTAATTACTCATTAAATATACAATAAAAATGATTAAATAAAAAAATTAAATAAATTATTATTACTCATTAAATATACAATAAAAATGATGCAAACACATAATTGATTAGATAGTAACCTTAAATACTTCATTTTCAATCATCTATTTGTTTCTCGTTAAAATACTGAGTAAGATATTGAAAAGGGGAGAAGTTCGGTTTTTATTGCATATATCGACGTTTCAGCCGGAATAGAGCGGTTTTGCGTGTACATCTTCCATCGGTAATATAAACGGAAAATCAGGAACATTTTAGTTAATTCTAATGAAAACACATTGATTTTTATAATTTGTATTGGAAACAACATTGTCATATGTCTTTTCATGGATCTAAATAGTACGAAACCTAGCTTTATGATTCGAAGTTAAAATCCTCAAATTTGGTATAATAGTGACTTTTTTCACGTTTTTCATGTAGTTTGATATTACGTAAATATATTCATTTTTACCAATATTTCGATACTATTTCATGTACTATCACGATATGTGATTTGGCCTTCAAATCTCAGAATTTCGCATAATATTGCATTTTAAGCAAGTTTTCTTGCATTTTGTTTCGTACGAGAAATCATCGAATTTAGCAATATTTTGACGTTTATCATTCCCTTTTCCTTTATGTGATTTAATCAAAACATCATCGAATTAGGCAATATTTTGCCGTTTTTCCACGTTTTTGTGAATTTTCAGTTTATTAGTATTAACTCAATAAATATACAATAAAAATGATGCAAACACATAATTGATTAAATAGTAACCTTAAATACTTCATTTTCAATCATCTATTTGTTTCTCGTTAAAATACTGAGTAAGATATTGAAAAGGGGAGAAGTTCGGTTTTTATTGCATATATGGACGTTTCAGCCGGAATAGAGCGGTTTTGCGTGTACATCTTCCATCGGTAATATAAACGGAAAATCAGGAACATTTTAGTTAATTCTAATGAAAACACATTGATTTTTATAATTTGTATTGGAAACAACATTGTCATATGTCTTTTCATGGATCTAAATAGTACGAAACCTAGCTTTATGATTCGAAGTTAAAATCCTCAAATTTGGTATAATAGTGACTTTTTTCACGTTTTTCATGTAGTTTGATATTACGTAAATATATTCATTTTTACCAATATTTCGATACTATTTCATGTACTATCACGATATGTGATTTGGCCTTCAAATCTCAGAATTTCGCATAATATTGCATTTTAAGCAAGTTTTCTTGCATTTTGTTTCGTACGAGAAATCATCGAATTTAGCAATATTTTGACGTTTATCATTCCCTTTTCCTTTATGTGATTTAATCAAAACATCATCGAATTAGGCAATATTTTGCCGTTTTTCCACGTTTTTGTGAATTTTCAGTTTATTAGTATTAACTCAATAAATATACAATAAAAATGATGCAAACACATAATTGATTAAATAGTAACCTTAAATACTTCATTTTCAATCATCTATTTGTTTCTCGTTAAAATACTGAGTAAGATATTGAAAAGGGGAGAAGTTCGGTTTTTATTGCATATATCGACGTTTCAGCCGGAATAGAGCGGTTTTGCGTGTACATCTTCCATCGGTAATATAAACGGAAAATCAGGAACATTTTAGTTAATTCTAATGAAAACACATTGATTTTTATAAATTGTATTGGAAACAACATTGTCATATGTATTTTCATGGATCTAAATAGTACGAAACCTCGCTTTATGATTCGAAGTTAAAATCCTCAAATTTGGTATAATAGTGACTTTTTTCACGCTTTTCATGTAGTTTGATATTACGTAAATATATTCATTTTTACCAATATTTCGATACTATTTCATGTAGTATCACGATATGTGATTTGGCCTTCAAATATCAGAATTTCGCATAATATTGCATTTTAAGCAAGTTTTCTTGCATTTTGTTTCGTACGAGAAATCATCGAATTTAGCAATATTTTGACGTTTATCATTCCCTTTTCCTTTATGTGATTTAATCAAAATATCATCGAATTAGGCAATATTTTGCCGTTTTTCCACGTTTTTGTGAATTTTCAGTTTATTAGTATTAACTCAATAAATATACAATAAAAATGATGCAAACACATAATTGATTAGATTATAACCTTAAATACTTCATTTTCAATCATCTATTTGTTTCTCTTTAAAATACTGAGTAAGATATTGAAAAGGGGAGAAGTTCGGTTTTTATTGCATATATCGACGTTTCAGCCGGATTAGAGCGGTTTTACGTGTACATCTTCCATCGGTAATATGAACGGAAAATCAGGAACATTTCAGTTATTTCTAATGAAAACACATTGAATTTTATCATTTGTATTGGAAACAACATTGTCATATGTCTTTTCTTGGATCTAAATAATACGAAACCTTGCATTATGATTCGAAGTTAAAATCCTCAAATTTGGTATAATCGTGACTTTTTTCACGTTTTTCTTGTAGTTTGATATTACGTAAATATATTCATTTTTACCAATATTTCGATACTATTTCATGTAGTATCACGATATGTGATTTGGCCTTCAAATATCAGAATTTCGCATAATATTGCATTTTAAGCAAGTTTTCTTGCATTTTGTTTCGTACGAGAAATCATCGAATTTAGCAATATTTTGACGTTTATCATTTCCTTTTCGTTTATGTGATTTAATCAAAATATCATCGAATTAGGCAATATTTTGCCGTTTTTCCACGTTTTTGTGAATTTTCAGTTTATTAGTATTAACTCAATAAATATACAATAAAAATGATGCAAACACATAATTGATTAGATTATAACCTTAAATACTTCATTTTCAATCATCTATTTGTTTCTCTTTAAAATACTGATTAAGATATTGAAAAGGGGAGAAGTTCTGTTTTTATTGCATATATCGACGTTTCAGCCGGATTAGAGCGGTTTTACGTGGACATCTTCCATCGGTAATATAAACGGAAAATCAATAACATTTTAGTTAATTCTAATGAAAACACATTGATTTTTATAATTTGTATTGGAAACAACATTGTCATATGTCTTTTCATGGATCTAAATAGTACGAAACCTCGCTTTATGATTCGAAGTTAAAATCCTCAAATTTGGTATAATCGGGACTTTTTTCACGTTTTTCATGTAGTTTGATATTACGTAAATATATTCATTTTTACCAATATTTCGATACTATTTCATGTAGTATCACGATATATGATTTGGCCTTCAAATCTCAGAATTTCGCATAATATTGCATTTTAAGCAAGTTTTCTTGCATTTTGTTTCGTACGAGAAATCATCGAATTTAGCAATATTTTGACGTTTATCATTCCCTTTTCCTGTATGTGATTTAATCAAAATATCATCGAATTAGGCAATATTTTGCCGTTTTTCCACGTTTAGTTAAATTTTCAGTTTATTAGTATTACTTCATTAAATATACAATAAAAATGATGCAAACACATAATTGATTAGATAGTAACCTTAAATACTTCATTTTCAATCATCTATTTGTTTCTCGTTAAAATACTGAGTAAGATATTGAAAAGGGGAGAACTTCGGTTTTTATTGCATATATCGACGTTTCAGCCGGAATAGAGCGGTTTTGCGTGTACATCTTCCATCGGTAATATAAACGCAAAATCAGGAACATTTTAGTTAATTCTAATGAAAACACATTGATTTTTATAATTTGTATTGGAAACAACATTGTCATATGTCTTTTCATGGATCTAAATAGTACGAAACCTCGCTTTATGATTCGAAGTTAAAATCCTCAAATTTGGTATAATCGTGACTTTTTTCACGTTTTTCATGTAGTTTGATATTACGTAAATATATTCATTTTTACCAATATTTCGATACTATTTCATGCAGTATCACGATATGTGATTTGGCCTTCAAATCTCAGAATTTCGGATAATATTGCATTTAAAGCAAGTTTTCTTGCATTTTGTTTCGTACGAGAAATCATCGAATTTAGCAATATTTTGACGTTTATCATTCCCTTTTCCTTTATGTGATTTAATCAAAATATCATCGAATTAGGCAATATTTTGCCGTTTTTCCACGTTTTTGTGAATTTTCAGTTTATTAGTATCATTTTCATATTAAATATACATTAATAAATATAATTATTAAATATAAGTAAAAAAATTAAATAAATTATTAATTACTCATTAAATATACAATAAAAATGATTAAATAAAAAAATTAAATAAATTATTATTACTCATTAAATATACAATAAAAATGATGCAAACACATAATTGATTAGATAGTAACCTTAAATACTTCATTTTCAATCATCTATTTGTTTCTCGTTAAAATACTGAGTAAGATATTGAAAAGGGGAGAAGTTCGGTTTTTATTGCATATATCGACGTTTCAGCCGGAATAGAGCGGTTTTGCGTGTACATCTTCCATCGGTAATATAAACGGAAAATCAGGAACATTTTAGTTAATTCTAATGAAAACACATTGATTTTTATAATTTGTATTGGAAACAACATTGTCATATGTCTTTTCATGGATCTAAATAGTACGAAACCTAGCTTTATGATTCGAAGTTAAAATCCTCAAATTTGGTATAATAGTAACTTTTTTCACGTTTTTCATGTAGTTTGATATTACGTAAATATATTCATTTTTACCAATATTTCGATACTATTTCATGTACTATCACGATATGTGATTTGGCCTTCAAATCTCAGAATTTCGCATAATATTGCATTTTAAGCAAGTTTTCTTGCATTTTGTTTCGTACGAGAAATCATCGAATTTAGCAATATTTTGACGTTTATCATTCCCTTTTCCTTTATGTGATTTAATCAAAACATCATCGAATTAGGCAATATTTTGCCGTTTTTCCACGTTTTTGTGAATTTTCAGTTTATTAGTATTAACTCAATAAATATACAATAAAAATGATGCAAACACATAATTGATTAAATAGTAACCTTAAATACTTCATTTTCAATCATCTATTTGTTTCTCGTTAAAATACTGAGTAAGATATTGAAAAGGGGAGAAGTTCGGTTTTTATTGCATATATCGACGTTTCAGCCGGAATAGAGCGGTTTTGCGTGTACATCTTCCATCGGTAATATAAACGGAAAATCAGGAACATTTTAGTTAATTCTAATGAAAACACATTGATTTTTATAAATTGTATTGGAAACAACATTGTCATATGTATTTTCATGGATCTAAATAGTACGAAACCTCGCTTTATGATTCGAAGTTAAAATCCTCAAATTTGGTATAATAGTGACTTTTTTCACGCTTTTCATGTAGTTTGATATTACGTAAATATATTCATTTTTACCAATATTTCGATACTATTTCATGTAGTATCACGATATGTGATTTGGCCTTCAAATATCAGAATTTCGCATAATATTGCATTTTAAGCAAGTTTTCTTGCATTTTGTTTCGTACGAGAAATCATCGAATTTAGCAATATTTTGACGTTTATCATTCCCTTTTCCTTTATGTGATTTAATCAAAATATCATCGAATTAGGCAATATTTTGCCGTTTTTCCACGTTTTTGTGAATTTTCAGTTTATTAGTATTAACTCAATATATATACAATAAAAATGATGCAAACACATAATTGATTAGATTATAACCTTAAATACTTCATTTTCAATCATCTATTTGTTTCTCTTTAAAATACTGAGTAAGATATTGAAAAGGGGAGAAGTTCGGTTTTTATTGCATATATCGACGTTTCAGCCGGATTAGAGCGGTTTTACGTGTACATCTTCCATCGGTAATATGAACGGAAAATCAGGAACATTTCAGTTATTTCTAATGAAAACACATTGAATTTTATCATTTGTATTGGAAACAACATTGTCATATGTCTTTTCTTGGATCTAAATAATACGAAACCTTGCATTATGATTCGAAGTTAAAATCCTCAAATTTGGTATAATCGTGACTTTTTTCACGTTTTTCTTGTAGTTTGATATTACGTAAATATATTCATTTTTACCAATATTTCGATACTATTTCATGTAGTATCACGATATGTGATTTGGCCTTCAAATATCAGAATTTCGCATAATATTGCATTTTAAGCAAGTTTTCTTGCATTTTGTTTCGTACGAGAAATCATCGAATTTAGCAATATTTTGACGTTTATCATTCCCTTTTCGTTTATGTGATTTAATCAAAATATCATCGAATTAGGCAATATTTTGCCGTTTTTTCCACGTTTTTGTGAATTTTCAGTTTATTAGTATTAACTCAATAAATATACAATAAAAATGATGCAAACACATAATTGATTAGATTATAACCTTAAATACTTCATTTTCAATCATCTATTTGTTTCTCTTTAAAATACTGATTAAGATATTGAAAAGGGGAGAAGTTCTGTTTTTATTGCATATATCGACGTTTCAGCCGGATTAGAGTGGTTTTACGTGGACATCTTCCATCGGTAATATAAACGGAAAATCAATAACATTTTAGTTAATTCTAATGAAAACACATTGATTTTTATAATTTGTATTGGAAACAACATTGTCATATGTCTTTTCTTGGATCTAAATAATACGAAACCTTGCATTATGATTCGAAGTTAAAATCCTCAAATTTGGTATAATCGTGACTTTTTTCACGTTTTTCATGTAGTTTGATATTACGTAAATATATTCATTTTTACCAATATTTCGATACTATTTCATGTAGTATCACGATATGTGATTTGGCATTCAAATCTCAGAATTTCGCATAATATTACATTTTAAGCAAGTTTTCTTGCATTTTGTTTCGTACGAGAAATCATCGAATTTAGCAATATTTTGACGTTTATCATTCCCTTTTCCTTTATGTGATTTAATCAAAATATCATCGAATTAGGCAATATTTTTCTGTTTTTCCACGTTTTTGTGAATTTTCAGTTTATTAGTATTAATTCATTAAATATACAATAAAAATGATGCAAACACATAATTGATTAGATAGTAACCTTAAATACTTCATTTTCAATCATCTATTTGTTTCTCGTTAAAATACTGAGTAAGATATTGAAAAGGGGAGAAGTTCGGTTTTTATTGCATATATCGACGTTTCAGCCGGAATAGAGCGGTTTTGCGTGTACATCTTCCATCGGTAATATAAACGGAAAACCAGGAACATTTTTGTTAATTCTAATGAAAACACATTGATTTTTATAAATTGTATTGGAAACAACATTGTCATATGTCTTTTCATGGATCTAAATAGTACGAAACCTCGCTTTATGATTCGAAGTTAAAATCCTCAAATTTGGTATAATAGTGACTTTTTTCACGTTTTTCATGTAGTTTGATATTACGTAAATATATTCATTTTTACCAATATTTCGATACTATTTCATGTAGTATCACGATATATGCTTTGGCCTTCAAATCTCAGAATTTCGCATAATATTGCATTTTAAGCAAGTTTTCTTGCATTTTGTTTCGTACGAGAAATCATCGAATTTAGCAATATTTTGACGTTTATCATTCCCTTTTCCTTTATGTGATTTAATCAAAATATCATCGAATTAGGCAATATTTTGCCGTTTTTCCACGTTTTTGTGAATTTTCAGTTTATTAGTATTAACTCAATAAATATACAATAAAAATGATGCAAACACATAATTGATTAGATTATAACCTTAAATACTTCATTTACAATCATCTATTTGTTTCTCTTTAAAATACTGAGTAAGATATTGAAAAGGGGAGAAGTTCTGTTTTTATTGCATATATCGACATTTCAGCCGGATTAGAGCGGTTTTACGTGTACATCTTCCATCGGTAATATGAACGGAAAATCAGGAACATTTCAGTTAATTCTAATGAAAACACATTGATTTTTATCATTTGTATTGGAAACAACATTGTCATATGTCTTTTCTTGGATCTAAATAATACGAAACCTTGCATTATGATTCGAAGTTAAAATCCTCAAATTTGGTATAATCGTGACTTTTTTCACGTTTTTCATGTAGTTTGATATTACGTAAATATATTCATTTTTACCAATATTTCGATACTATTTCATGTAGTATCACGATATGTGATTTGGCCTTCAAATCTCAGAATTTCGCATAATATTGCATTTTAAGCAAGTTTTCTTGCATTTTGTTTCGTACGAGAAATCATCGAATTTAGCAATATTTTGACGTTTATCATTCCCTTTTCGTTTATGTGATTTAATCAAAATATCATCGAATTAGGCAATATTTTGCCGTTTTTCCACGTTTTTGTGAATTTTCAGTTTATTAGTATCATTTTCATATTAAATATACATTAATAAATATAATTATTAAATATAAGTAAAAAAATTAAATAAATTATTAATTACTCATTAAATATACAATAAAAATGATTAAATAAAAAAATTAAATAAATTATTATTACTCATTAAATATACAATAAAAATGATGCAAACACATAATTGATTAGATAGTAACCTTAAATACTTCATTTTCAATCATCTATTTGTTTCTCGTTAAAATACTGAGTAAGATATTGAAAAGGGGAGAAGTTCGGTTTTTATTGCATATATCGACGTTTCAGCCGGAATAGAGCGGTTTTGCTTGTACATCTTCCATCGGTAATATAAACGGAAAATCAGGAACATTTTAGTTAATTCTAATGAAAACACATTGATTTTTATAATTTGTATTGGAAACAACATTGTCATATGTCTTTTCATGGATCTAAATAGTACGAAACCTAGCTTTATGATTCGAAGTTAAAATCCTCAAATTTGGTATAATAGTGACTTTTTTCACGTTTTTCATGTAGTTTGATATTACGTAAATATATTCATTTTTACCAATATTTCGATACTATTTCATGTACTATCACGATATGTGATTTGGCCTTCAAATCTCAGAATTTCGCATAATATTGCATTTTAAGCAAGTTTTCTTGCATTTTGTTTCGTACGAGAAATCATCGAATTTAGCAATATTTTGACGTTTATCATTCCCTTTTCCTTTATGTGATTTAATCAAAACATCATCGAATTAGGCAATATTTTGCCGTTTTTCCACGTTTTTGTGAATTTTCAGTTTATTAGTATTAACTCAATAAATATACAATAAAAATGATGCAAACACATAATTGATTAAATAGTAACCTTAAATACTTCATTTTCAATCATCTATTTGTTTCTCGTTAAAATACTGAGTAAGATATTGAAAAGGGGAGAAGTTCGGTTTTTATTGCATATATCGACGTTTCAGCCGGAATAGAGCGGTTTTGCGTGTACATCTTCCATCGGTAATATAAACGGAAAATCAGGAACATTTTAGTTAATTCTAATGAAAACACATTGATTTTTATAAATTGTATTGGAAACAACATTGTCATATGTATTTTCATGGATCTAAATAGTACGAAACCTCGCTTTATGATTCGAAGTTAAAATCCTCAAATTTGGTATAATAGTGACTTTTTTCACGCTTTTCATGTAGTTTGATATTACGTAAATATATTCATTTTTACCAATATTTCGATACTATTTCATGTAGTATCACGATATGTGATTTGGCCTTCAAATATCAGAATTTCGCATAATATTGCATTTTAAGCAAGTTTTCTTGCATTTTGTTTCGTACGAGAAATCATCGAATTTAGCAATATTTTGACGTTTATCATTCCCTTTTCCTTTATGTGATTTAATCAAAATATCATCGAATTAGGCAATATTTTGCCGTTTTTCCACGTTTTTGTGAATTTTCAGTTTATTAGTATTAACTCAATATATATACAATAAAAATGATGCAAACACATAATTGATTAGATTATAACCTTAAATACTTCATTTTCAATCATCTATTTGTTTCTCTTTAAAATACTGAGTAAGATATTGAAAAGGGGAGAAGTTCGGTTTTTATTGCATATATCGACGTTTCAGCCGGATTAGAGCGGTTTTACGTGTACATCTTCCATCGGTAATATGAACGGAAAATCAGGAACATTTCAGTTATTTCTAATGAAAACACATTGAATTTTATCATTTGTATTGGAAATAACATTGTCATATGTCTTTTCTTGGATCTAAATAATACGAAACCTTGCATTATGATTCGAAGTTAAAATCCTCAAATTTGGTATAATCGTGACTTTTTTCACGTTTTTCTTGTAGTTTGATATTACGTAAATATATTAATTTTTACCAATATTTCGATACTATTTCATGTAGTATCACGATATGTGATTTGGCCTTCAAATATCAGAATTTCGCATAATATTGCATTTTAAGCAAGTTTTCTTGCATTTTGTTTCGTACGAGAAATCATCGAATTTAGCAATATTTTGACGTTTATCATTCCCTTTTCGTTTATGTGATTTAATCAAAATATCATCGAATTAGGCAATATTTTGCCGTTTTTCCACGTTTTTGTGAATTTTCAGTTTATTAGTATTAACTCAATAAATATACAATAAAAATGATGCAAACACATAATTGATTAGATTATAACCTTAAATACTTCATTTTCAATCATCTATTTGTTTCTCTTTAAAATAGTGATTAAGGTATTGAAAAGGGGAGAAGTTCTGTTTTTATTGCATATATCGACGTTTCAGCCGGATTAGAGTGGTTTTACGTGGACATCTTCCATCGGTAATATAAACGGAAAATCAATAACATTTTAGTTAATTCTAATGAAAACACATTGATTTTTATAATTTGTATTGGAAACAACATTGTCATATGTCTTTTCATGGATCTAAATAGTACGAAACCTCGCTTTATGATTCGAAGTTAAAATCCTCAAATTTGGTATAATCGGGACTTTTTTCACGTTTTTCATGTAGTTTGATATTACGTAAATATATTCATTTTAACCAATATTTCGATACTATTTCATGTAGTATCACGATATATGATTTGGCCTTCAAATCTCAGAATTTCGCATAATATTGCATTTTAAGCAAGTTTTCTTGCATTTTGTTTCGTACGAGAAATCATCGAATTTAGCAATATTTTGACGTTTATCATTCCCTTTTCCTGTATGTGATTTAATCAAAATATCATCGAATTAGGCAATATTTTGCCGTTTTTCCACGTTTAGTTAAATTTTCAGTTTATTAGTATTACTTCATTAAATATACAATAAAAATGATGCAAACACATAATTGATTAGATAGTAACCTTAAATACTTCATTTTCAATCATCTATTTGTTTCTCGTTAAAATACTGAGTAAGATATTGAAAAGGGGAGAAGTTCGGTTTTTATTGCATATATCGACGTTTCAGCCGGAATAGAGCGGTTTTGCGTGTACATCTTCCATCGGTAATATAAACGGAAAATCAGGAACATTTTAGTTAATTCTAATGAAAACATTGATTTTTATCATTTGTATTGGAAACAACATTGTCATATGTCTTTTCTTGGATCTAAATAATACGAAACCTTGCATTATGATTCGAAGTTAAAATCCTCAAATTTGGTATAATCGTGACTTTTTTCACGTTTTTCATGTAGTTTGATATTACGTAAATATATTCATTTTTACCAATATTTCGATACTATTTCATGTAGTATCACGATATGTGATTTGGCATTCAAATCTCAGAATTTCGCATAATATTACATTTTAAGCAAGTTTTCTTGCATTTTGTTTCGTACGAGAAATCATCGAATTTAGCAATATTTTGACGTTTATCATTCCCTTTTCCTTTATGTGATTTAATCAAAATATCATCGAATTAGGCAATATTTTTCTGTTTTTCCACGTTTTTGTGAATTTTCAGTTTATTAGTATTAATTCATTATATATACAATAAAAATGATGCAAACACATAATTGATTAGATAGTAACCTTAAATACTTCATTTTCAATCATCTATTTGTTTCTCGTTAAAATACTGAGTAAGATATTGAAAAGGGGAGAAGTTCGGTTTTTATTGCATATATCGACGTTTCAGCCGGAATAGAGCGGTTTTGCGTGTACATCTTCCATCGGTAATATAAACGGAAAACCAGGAACATTTTTGTTAATTCTAATGAAAACACATTGATTTTTATAAATTGTATTGGAAACAACATTGTCATATGTCTTTTCATGGATCTAAATAGTACGAAACCTCGCTTTATGATTCGAAGTTAAAATCCTCAAATTTGGTATAATAGTGACTTTTTTCACGTTTTTCATGTAGTTTGATATTACGTAAATATATTCATTTTTACCAATATTTCGATACTATTTCATGTAGTATCACGATATATGCTTTGGCCTTCAAATCTCAGAATTTCGCATAATATTGCATTTTAAGCAAGTTTTCTTGCATTTTGTTTCGTACGAGAAATCATCGAATTTAGCAATATTTTGACGTTTATCATTCCCTTTTCCTTTATGTGATTTAATCAAAATATCATCGAATTAGGCAATATTTTGCCGTTTTTCCACGTTTTTGTGAATTTTCAGTTTATTAGTATTAACTCAATAAATATACAATAAAAATGATGCAAACACATAATTGATTAGATTATAACCTTAAATACTTCATTTACAATCATCTATTTGTTTCTCTTTAAAATACTGAGTAAGATATTGAAAAGGGGAGAAGTTCTGTTTTTATTGCATATATCGACATTTCAGCCGGATTAGAGCGGTTTTACGTGTACATCTTCCATCGGTAATATGAACGGAAAATCAGGAACATTTCAGTTAATTCTAATGAAAACACATTGATTTTTATCATTTGTATTGGAAACAACATTGTCATATGTCTTTTCTTGGATCTAAATAATACGAAACCTTGCATTATGATTCGAAGTTAAAATCCTCAAATTTGGTATAATCGTGACTTTTTTCACGTTTTTCATGTAGTTTGATATTACGTAAATATATTCATTTTTACCAATATTTCGATACTATTTCATGTAGTATCACGATATGTGATTTGGCCTTCAAATCTCAGAATTTCGCATAATATTGCATTTTAAGCAAGTTTTCTTGCATTTTGTTTCGTACGAGAAATCATCGAATTTAGCAATATTTTGACGTTTATCATTCCCTTTTCGTTTATGTGATTTAATCAAAATATCATCGAATTAGGCAATATTTTGCCGTTTTTCCACGTTTTTGTGAATTTTCAGTTTATTAGTATTAACTCAATAAATATACAATAAAAATGATGCAAACACATAATTGATTAGATTATAACCTTAAATACTTCATTTTCAATCATCTATTTGTTTCTCTTTAAAATACTGATTAAGATATTGAAAAGGGGAGAAGTTCTGTTTTTATTGCATATATCGACGTTTCAGCCGGATTAGAGCGGTTTTACGTGGACATCTTCCATCGGTAATATAAACGGAAAATCAATAACATTTTAGTTAATTCTAATGAAAACACATTGATTTTTATAATTTGTATTGGAAACAACATTGTCATATGTCTTTTCATGGATCTAAATAGTACGAAACCTCGCTTTATGATTCGAAGTTAAAATCCTCAAATTTGGTATAATCGGGACTTTTTTCACGTTTTTCATGTAGTTTGATATTACGTAAATATATTCATTTTTACCAATATTTCGATACTATTTCATGTAGTATCACGATATATGATTTGGCCTTCAAATCTCAGAATTTCGCATAATATTGCATTTTAAGCAAGTTTTCTTGCATTTTGTTTCGTACGAGAAATCATCGAATTTAGCAATATTTTGACGTTTATCATTCCCTTTTCCTGTATGTGATTTAATCAAAATATCATCGAATTAGGCAATATTTAGCCGTTTTTCCACGTTTAGTTAAATTTTCAGTTTATTAGTATTACTTCATTAAATATACAATAAAAATGATGCAAACACATAATTGATTAGATAGTAACCTTAAATACTTCATTTTCAATCATCTATTTGTTTCTCGTTAAAATACTGAGTAAGATATTGAAAAGGGGAGAAGTTCGGTTTTTATTGCATATATCGACGTTTCAGCCGGAATAGAGCGGTTTTGCGTGTACATCTTCCATCGGTAATATAAACGCAAAATCAGGAACATTTTAGTTAATTCTAATGAAAACACATTGATTTTTATAATTTGTATTGGAAACAACATTGTCATATGTCTTTTCATGGATCTAAATAGTACGAAACCTCGCTTTATGATTCGAAGTTAAAATCCTCAAATTTGGTATAATAGTGACTTTTTTCACGTTTTTCATGTAGTTTGATATTACGTAAATATATTCATTTTTACCAATATTTCGATACTATTTCATTTACTATCACGATATGTGATTTGGCCTTCAAATCTCAGAATTTCGCATAATATTGCATTTTAAGCAAGTTTTCTTGCATTTTGTTTCGTACGAGAAATCATCGAATTTAGCAATATTTTGACGTTTATCATTCCCTTTTCCATTATGTGATTTAATCAAAATATCATCGAATTAGGCAATATTTTGCCGTTTTTCCACGTTTTTGTGAATTTTCAGTTTATTAGTAATAACTCAATAAATATACAATAAAAATGATGCAAACACATAATTGATTAGATTATAACCTTAAATACTTCATTTTCAATCATCTATTTGTTTCTCTTTAAAATACTGATTAAGATATTGAAAAGGGGAGAAGTTCTGTTTTTATTGCATATATCGACGTTTCAGCCGGATTAGAGCGGTTTTACGTGGACATCTTCCATCGGTAATATAAACGGAAAATCAGGAACATTTTAGTTATTTCTAATGAAAACACATTGATTTTTATAATTTGTATTGGAAACAACATTGTCATATGTCTTTTCATGGATCTAAATAGTACGAAACCTCGCTTTATGATTCGAAGTTAAAATCCTCAAATTTGGTATAATCGTGACTTTTTTCACGTTTTTCATGTAGTTTGATATTACGTAAATATATTCATTTTTACCAATATTTCGATACTATTTCATGCAGTATCACGATATGTGATTTGGCCTTCAAATCTCAGAATTTCGGATAATATTGCATTTAAAGCAAGTTTTCTTGCATTTTGTTTCGTACGAGAAATCATCGAATTTAGCAATATTTTGACGTTTATCATTCCCTTTTCCTTTATGTGATTTAATCAAAATATCATCGAATTAGGCAATATTTTGCCGTTTTTCCACGTTTTTGTGAATTTTCAGTTTATTAGTATCATTATCATATTAAATATACATTAATAAATATAATTATTAAATATAAGTAAAAAAATTAAATAAATTATTAATTACTCATTAAATATACAATAAAAATGATTAAATAAAAAAATTAAATAAATTATTATTACTCATTAAATATACAATAAAAATGATGCAAACACATAATTAATTAGATAGTAACCTTAAATACTTCATTTTCAATCATCTATTTGTTTCTCGTTAAAATACTGAGTAAGATATTGAAAAGGGGAGAAGTTCGGTTTTTATTGCATATATCGACGTTTCAGCCGGAATAGAGCGGTTATGCGTGTACATCTTCCATCGGTAATATAAACGGAAAATCAGGAACATTTTAGTTAATTCTAATGAAAACACATTGATTTTTATAATTTGTATTGGAAACAACATTGTCATATGTCTTTTCATGGATCTAAATAGTACGAAACCTAGCCTTATGATTCGAAGTTAAAATCCTCAAATTTGGTATAATAGTGACTTTTTTCACGTTTTTCATGTAGTTTGATATTACGTAAATATATTCATTTTTACCAATATTTCGATACTATTTCATGTACTATCACGATATGTGATTTGGCCTTCAAATCTCAGAATTTCGCATAATATTGCATTTTAAGCAAGTTTTCTTGCATTTTGTTTCGTTCGAGAAATCATCGAATTTAGCAATATTTTGACGTTTATCATTCCCTTTTCCTTTATGTGATTTAATCAAAATATCATCGAATTAGGCAATATTTTGCCGTTTTTCCACGTTTTTGTGAATTTTCAGTTTATTAGTATTAACTCAATAAATATACAATAAAAATGATGCAAACACATAATTGATTAAATAGTAACCTTAAATACTTCATTTTCAATCATCTATTTGTTTCTCGTTAAAATACTGAGTAAGATATTGAAAAGGGGAGAAGTTCGGTTTTTATTGCATATATCGACGTTTCAGCCGGAATAGAGCGGTTTTGCGTGTACATCTTCCATCGGTAATATAAACGGAAAATCTGGAACATTTTAGTTAATTCTAATGAAAACACATTGATTTTTATAAATTGTATTGGAAACAACATTGTCATATGTATTTTCATGGATCTAAATAGTACGAAACCTCGCTTTATGATTCGAAGTTAAAATCCTCAAATTTGGTATAATAGTGACTTTTTTTCACGCTTTTCATGTAGTTTGATATTACGTAAATATATTCATTTTTACCAATATTTCGATACTATTTCATGTAGTATCACGATATGTGATTTGGCCTTCAAATATCAGATTTTCGCATAATATTGCATTTTAAGCAAGTTTTCTTGCATTTTGTTTCGTACGAGAAATCATCGAATTTAGCAATATTTTGACGTTTATCATTCCCTTTTTCTTTATGTGATTTAATCAAAATATCATCGAATTAGGCAATATTTTGCCGTTTTTCCACGTTTTTGTGAATTTTCAGTTTATTAGTATTAACTCAATAAATATACAATAAAAATGATTCAAACACATAATTGATTAGATTATAACCTTAAATACTTCATTTTCAATCATCTATTTGTTTCTCTTTAAAATACTGAGTAAGATATTGAAAAGGGGAGAAGTTCGGTTTTTATTGCATATATCGACGTTTCAGCCGGATTAGAGCGGTTTTACGTGTACATCTTCCATCGGTAATATGAACGGAAAATCAGGAACATTTCAGTTATTTCTAATGAAAACACATTGAATTTTATCATTTGTATTGGAAACAACATTGTCATATGTCTTTTCTTGGATCTAAATAATACGAAACCTTGCATTATGATTCGAAGTTAAAATCCTCAAATTTGGTATAATCGTGACTTTTTTCACGTTTTTCTTGTAGTTTGATATTACGTAAATATATTCATTTTTACCAATATTTCGATACTATTTCATGTAGTATCACGATATGTGATTTGGCCTTCAAATATCAGAATTTCGCATAATATTGCATTTTAAGCAAGTTTTCTTGCATTTTGTTTCGTACGAGAAATCATCGAATTTAGCAATATTTTGACGTTTATCATTCCCTTTTCGTTTATGTGATTTAATCAAAATATCATCGAATTAGGCAATATTTTGCCGTTTTTCCACGTTTTTGTGAATTTTCAGTTTATTAGTATTAACTCAATAAATATACAGAAAAAATGATGCAAACACAAAATTGATTAGATTATAACCTTAAATACTTCATTTTCAATCATCTATTTGTTTCTCTTTAAAATACTGATTAAGATATTGAAAAGGGGAGAAGTTCTGTTTTTATTGCATATATCGACGTTTCAGCCGGATTAGAGCGGTTTTACGTGGACATCTTCCATCGGTAATATAAACGGAAAATCAATAACATTTTAGTTAATTCTAATGAAAACACATTGATTTTTATAATTTGTATTGGAAACAACATTGTCATATGTCTTTTCATGGATCTAAATAGTACGAAACCTCGCTTTATGATTCGAAGTTAAAATCCTCAAATTTGGTATAATCGGGACTTTTTTCACGTTTTTCATGTAGTTTGATATTACGTAAATATATTCATTTTTACCAATATTTCGATACTATTTCATGTAGTATCACGATATATGATTTGGCCTTCAAATCTCAGAATTTCGCATAATATTGCATTTTAAGCAAGTTTTCTTGCATTTTGTTTCGTACGAGAAATCATCGAATTTAGCAATATTTTGACGTTTATCATTCCCTTTTCCTGTATGTGATTTAATCAAAATATCATCGAATTAGGCAATATTTTGCCGTTTTTCCACGTTTAGTTAAATTTTCAGTTTATTAGTATTACTTCATTAAATATACAATAGAAATGATGCAAACACATAATTGATTAGATAGTAACCTTAAATACTTCATTTTCAATCATCTATTTGTTTCTCGTTAAAATACTGAGTAAGATATTGAAAAGGGGAGAAGTTCGGTTTTTATTGCATATATCGACGTTTCAGCCGGAATAGAGCGTTTTTGCGTGTACATCTTCCATCGGTAATATAAACGGAAAATCAGGAACATTTTAGTTAATTCTAATGAAAACACATTGATTTTTATAATTTGTATTGGAAACAACATTGTCATATGTCTTTTCATGGATCTAAATAGTACGAAAAATCGCTTTATGATTCGAAGTTAAAATCCTCAAATTTGGTATAATAGTGACTTTTTTCACGTTTTTCATGTAGTTTGATATTACGTAAATATATTCATTTTTACCAATATTTCGATACTATTTCATTTACTATCACGATATGTGATTTGGCCTTCAAATCTCAGAATTTCGCATAATATTGCATTTTAAGCAAGTTTTCTTGCATTTTGTTTCGTACGAGAAATCATCGAATTTAGCAATATTTTGACGTTTATCATTCCCTTTTCCATTATGTGATTTAATCAAAATATCATCGAATTAGGCAATATTTTGCCGTTTTTCCACGTTTTTGTGAATTTTCAGTTTATTAGTAATAACTCAATAAATATACAATAAAAATGATGCAAACACATAATTGATTAGATTATAACCTTAAATACTTCATTTTCAATCATCTATTTGTTTCTCGTTAAAATACTGAGTAAGATATTGAAAAGGGGAGAAGTTCTGTTTTTATTGCATATATCGACGTTTCAGCCGGAATAGAGCGGTTTTGCGTGTACATCTTCCATCGGTAATATAAACGGAAAATCAGGAACATTTTAGTTAATTCTAATGAAAACACATTGATTTTTATAATTTGTATTGGAAACAACATTGTCATATGTCTTTTCATGGATCTAAATAGTACGAAACCTCGCTTTATGATTCGAAGTTAAAATCCTCAAATTTGGTATAATCGTGACTTTTTTCACGTTTTTCATGTAGTTTGATATTACGTAAATATATTCATTTTTACCAATATTTCGATACTATTTCATGCAGTATCACGATATGTGATTTGGCCTTCAAATCTCAGAATTTCGGATAATATTGCATTTAAAGCAAGTTTTCTTGCATTTTGTTTCGTACGAGAAATCATCGAACTTAGCAATATTTTGACGTTTATCATTCCCTTTTCCTTTATGTGATTTAATCAAAATATCATCGAATTAGGCAATATTTTGCCGTTTTTCCACGTTTTTGTGAATTTTCAGTTTATTAGTATCATTATCATAATAAATATACATTAATAAATATAATTATTAAATATAAGTAAAAAAATTAAATAAATTATTAATTACTCATTAAATATACAATAAAAATGATTAAATAAAAAAATTAAATAAATTATTATTACTCATTAAATATACAATAAAAATGATGCAAACACATAATTGATTAGATAGTAACCTTAAATACTTCATTTTCAATCATCTATTTGTTTCTCGTTAAAATACTGAGTAAGATATTGAAAAGGGGAGAAGTTCGGTTTTTATTGCATATATCGACGTTTCAGCCGGATTAGAGCGGTTTTACGTGTACATCTTCCATCGGTAATATGAACGGAAAATCAGGAACATTTCAGTTATTTCTAATGAAAACACATTGAATTTTATCATTTGTATTGGAAACAACATTGTCATATGTCTTTTCTTGGATCTAAATAATAAGAAACCTTGCATTATGATTCGAAGTTAAAATCCTCAAATTTGGTATAATCGTGACTTTTTTCACGTTTTTCTTGTAGTTTGATATTACGTAAATATATTCATTTTTACCAATATTTCGATACTATTTCATGTAGTATCACGATATGTGATTTGGCCTTCAAATATCAGAATTTCGCATAATATTGCATTTTAAGCAAGTTTTCTTGCATTTTGTTTCGTACGAGAAATCATCGAATTTAGCAATATTTTGACGTTTATCATTCCCTTTTCGTTTATGTGATTTAATCAAAATATCATCGAATTAGGCAATATTTTGCCGTTTTTCCACGTTTTTGTGAATTTTCAGTTTATTAGTATTAACTCAATAAATATACAATAAAAATGATGCAAACACATAATTGATTAAGATTATAACCTTAAATACTTCATTTTCAATCATCTATTTGTTTCTCTTTAAAATACTGATTAAGATATTGAAAAGGGGAGAAGTTCTGTTTTTATTGCATATATCGACGTTTCAGCCGGATTAGAGCGGTTTTACGTGGACATCTTCCATCGGTAATATAAACGGAAAATCAATAACATTTTAGTTAATTCTAATGAAAACACATTGATTTTTATAATTTGTATTGGAAACAACATTGTCATATGTCTTTTCATGGATCTAAATAGTACGAAACCTCGCTTTATGATTCGAAGTTAAAATCCTCAAATTTGGTATAATCGGGACTTTTTTCACGTTTTTCATGTAGTTTGATATTACGTAAATATATTCATTTTTACCAATATTTCGATACTATTTCATGTAGTATCACGATATATGATTTGGCCTTCAAATCTCAGAATTTCGCATAATATTGCATTTTAAGCAAGTTTTCTTGCATTTTGTTTCGTACGAGAAATCATCGAATTTAGCAATATTTTGACGTTTATCATTCCCTTTTCCTGTATGTGATTTAATAAAAATATCATCGAATTAGGCAATATTTTGCCGTTTTTCCACGTTTAGTTAAATTTTCAGTTTATTAGTATTACTTCATTAAATATACAATAAAAATGATGCAAACACATAATTGATTAGATAGTAACCTTAAATACTTCATTTTCAATCATCTATTTGTTTCTCGTTAAAATACTGAGTAAGATATTGAAAAGGGGAGAAGTTCGGTTTTTATTGCATATATCGACGTTTCAGCCGGAATAGAGCGGTTTTGCGTGTACATCTTCCATCGGTAATATAAACGCAAAATCAGGAACATTTTAGTTAATTCTAATGAAAACACATTGATTTTTATAATTTGTATTGGAAACAACATTGTCATATGTCTTTTCATGGATCTAAATAGTACGAAACCTCGCTTTATGATTCGAAGTTAAAATCCTCAAATTTGGTATAATAGTGACTTTTTTCACGTTTTTCATGTAGTTTGATATTACGTAAATATATTCATTTTTACCAATATTTCGATACTATTTCATTTACTATCACGATATGTGATTTGGCCTTCAAATCTCAGAATTTCGCATAATATTGCATTTTAAGCAAGTTTTCTTGCATTTTGTTTCGTACGAGAAATCATCGAATTTAGCAATATTTTGACGTTTATCATTCCCTTTTCCATTATGTGATTTAATCAAAATATCATCGAATTAGGCAATATTTGGCCGTTTTTCCACGTTTTTGTGAATTTTCATTTTATTAGTAATAACTCAATAAATATACAATAAAAATGATGCAAACACATAATTGATTAGATTATAACCTTAAATACTTCATTTTCAATCATCTATTTGTTTCTCTTTAAAATACTGATTAAGATATTGAAAAGGGGAGAAGTTCTGTTTTTATTGCATATATCGACGTTTCAGCCGGATTAGAGCGGTTTTACGTGGACATCTTCCATCGGTAATATAAACGGAAAATCAGGAACATTTTAGTTAATTCTAATGAAAACACATTGATTTTTATAATTTGTATTGGAAACAACATTGTCATATGTCTTTTCATGGATGTAAATAGTACGAAACCTCGCTTTATGATTCGAAGTTAAAATCCTCAAATTTGGTATAATCGTGACTTTTTTCACGTTTTTCATGTAGTTTGATATTACGTAAATATATTCATTTTTACCAATATTTCGATACTATTTCATGCAGTATCACGATATGTGATTTGGCCTTCAAATCTCAGAATTTCGGATAATATTGCATTTAAAGCAAGTTTTCTTGCATTTTGTTTCGTACGAGAAATCATCGAATTTAGCAATATTTTGACGTTTATCATTCCCTTTTCCTTTATGTGATTTAATCAAAATATCATCGAATTAGGCAATATTTTGCCGTTTTTCCACGTTTTTGTGAATTTTCAGTTTATTAGTATCATTATCATATTAAATATACATTAATAAATATAATTATTAAATATAAATAAAAAAATTAAATAAATTATTAATAACTCATTAAATATACAATAAAAATGATTAAATAAAAAAATTAAATAAATTATTATTACTCATTAAATATACAATAAAAATGATGCAAACACATAATTGATTAGATAGTAACCTTAAATACTTCATTTTCAATCATCTATTTGTTTCTCGTTAAAATACTGAGTAAGATATTGAAAAGGGGAGAAGTTCGGTTTTTATTGCATATATCGTCGTTTCAGCCGGAATAGAGCGGTTTTGCGTGTACATCTTCCATCGGTAATATAAACGGAAAATCAGGAACATTTTTGTTAATTCTAATGAAAACACATTGATTTTTATAATTTGTATTGGAAACAACATTGTCATATGTCTTTTCATGGATCTAATTAGTACGAAACCTAGCTTTATGATTCGAAGTTAATATCCTCAAATTTGGTATAATAGTGACTTTTTTCACGTTTTTCATGTAGTTTGATATTACGTAAATATATTCATTTTTACCAATATTTCGATACTATTTCATGTACTATCACGATATGTGATTTGGCCTTCAAATCTCAGAATTTCGCATAATATTGCATTTTAAGCAAGTTTTCTTGCATTTTGTTTCGTACGAGAAATCATCGAATTTAGCAATATTTTGACGTTTATCATTCCCTTTTCCTTTATGTGATTTAATCAAAATATCATCGAATTAGGCAATATTTTGCCGTTTTTCCACGTTTTTGTGAATTTTCAGTTTATTAGTATTAACTCAATAAATATACAATAAAAATGATGCAAACACATAATTGATTAAATAGTAACCTTAAATACTTCATTTTCAATCATCTATTTGTTTCTCGTTAAAATACTGAGTAAGATATTGAAAAGGGGAGAAGTTCGGTTTTTATTGCATATATCGACGTTTCAGCCGGAATAGAGCGGTTTTGCGTGTACATCTTCCATCGGTAATATAAACGGAAAATCAGGAACATTTTAGTTAATTCTAATGAAAACACATTGATTTTTATAATTTGTATTGGAAACAACATTGTCATATGTCTTTTCATGGATCTAAATAGTACGAAACCTCGCTTTATGATTCGAAGTTAAAATCCTCAAATTAGGTATAATCGTGACTTTTTTCACGTTTTTCATGTAGTTTGATATTACGTAAATATATTCATTTTTACCAATATTTCGATACTATTTCATGTAGTATCACGATATGTGATTTGGCCTTCAAATATCAGAATTTCGCATAATATTGCATTTTAAGCAAGTTTTCTTGCATTTTGTTTCGTACGAGAAATCATCGAATTTAGCAATATTTTGACGTTTATCATTCCCTTTTCCTTTATGTGATTTAATCAAAATATCATCGAATTAGGCAATATTTTGCCGTTTTTCCACGTTTTTGTGAATTTTCAGTTTATTAGTATTAACTCAATAAATATACAATAAAAATGATGCAAACACATAATTGATTAGATTATAACCTTAAATACTTCATTTTCAATCATCTATTTGTTTCTCTTTAAAATACTGAGTAAGATATTGAAAAGGGGAGAAGTTCGGTTTTTATTGCATATATCGACGTTTCAGCCGGATTAGAGCGGTTTTACGTGTACATCTTCCATCGGTAATATGAACGGAAAATCAGGAACATTTCAGTTATTTCTAATGAAAACACATTGAATTTTATCATTTGTATTGGAAACAACATTGTCATATGTCTTTTCTTGGATCTAAATAATACGAAACCTTGCATTATGATTCGAAGTTAAAATCCTCAAATTTGGTATAATCGTGACTTTTTTCACGTTTTTCTTGTAGTTTGATATTACGTAAATATATTCATTTTTACCAATATTTCGATACTATTTCATGTAGTATCACGATATGTGATTTGGCCTTCAAATATCAGAATTTCGCATAATATTGCATTTTAAGCAAGTTTTCTTGCATTTTGTTTCGTACGAGAAATCATCGAATTTAGCAATATTTTGACGTTTATCATTCCCTTTTCGTTTATGTGATTTAATCAAAATATCATCGAATTAGGCAATATTTTGCCGTTTTTCCACGTTTTTGTGAATTTTCAGTTTATTAGTATTAACTCAATAAATATACAATAAAAATGATGCAAACACATAATTGATTAGATTATAACCTTAAATACTTCATTTTCAATCATCTATTTGTTTCTCTTTAAAATACTGATTAAGATATTGAAAAGGGGAGAAGTTCTGTTTTTATTGCATATATCGACGTTTCAGCCGGATTAGAGCGGTTTTACGTGGACATCTTCCATCGGTAATATAAACGGAAAATCAATAACATTTTAGTTAATTCTAATGAAAACACATTGATTTTTATAATTTGTATTGGAAACAACATTGTCATATGTCTTTTCATGGATCTAAATAGTACGAAACCTCGCTTTATGATTCGAAGTTAAAATCCTCAAATTTGGTATAATCGGGACTTTTTTCACGTTTTTCATGTAGTTTGATATTACGTAAATATATTCATTTTTACCAATATTTCGATACTATTTCATGTAGTATCACGATATATGATTTGGCCTTCAAATCT
Source organism: Procambarus clarkii (assembly GCF_040958095.1). NCBI lineage: Eukaryota > Metazoa > Arthropoda > Malacostraca > Decapoda > Cambaridae > Procambarus > Procambarus clarkii. The sequence goes on along the minus strand of NW_027189404.1, from coordinate 125,413 downwards.
CAGAATTTCGCATAATATTGCATTTTAAGCAAGTTTTCTTGCATTTTGTTTCGTACGAGAAATCATCGAATTTAGCAATATTTTGACGTTTATCATTCCCTTTTCCTGTATGTGATTTAATAAAAATATCATCGAATTAGGCAATATTTTGCCGTTTTTCCACGTTTAGTTAAATTTTCAGTTTATTAGTATTACTTCATTAAATATACAATAAAAATGATGCAAACACATAATTGATTAGATAGTAACCTTAAATACTTCATTTTCAATCATCTATTTGTTTCTCGTTAAAATACTGAGTAAGATATTGAAAAGGGGAGAAGTTCGGTTTTTATTGCATATATCGACGTTTCAGCCGGAATAGAGCGGTTTTGCGTGTACATCTTCCATCGGTAATATAAACGCAAAATCAGGAACATTTTAGTTAATTCTAATGAAAACACATTGATTTTTATAATTTGTATTGGAAACAACATTGTCATATGTCTTTTCATGGATCTAAATAGTACGAAACCTCGCTTTATGATTCGAAGTTAAAATCCTCAAATTTGGTATAATAGTGACTTTTTTCACGTTTTTCATGTAGTTTGATATTACGTAAATATATTCATTTTTACCAATATTTCGATACTATTTCATTTACTATCACGATATGTGATTTGGCCTTCAAATCTCAGAATTTCGCATAATATTGCATTTTAAGCAAGTTTTCTTGCATTTTGTTTCGTACGAGAAATCATCGAATTTAGCAATATTTTGACGTTTATCATTCCCTTTTCCATTATGTGATTTAATCAAAATATCATCGAATTAGGCAATATTTGGCCGTTTTTCCACGTTTTTGTGAATTTTCAGTTTATTAGTAATAACTCAATAAATATACAATAAAAATGATGCAAACACATAATTGATTAGATTATAACCTTAAATACTTCATTTTCAATCATCTATTTGTTTCTCTTTAAAATACTGATTAAGATATTGAAAAGGGGAGAAGTTCTGTTTTTATTGCATATATCGACGTTTCAGCCGGATTAGAGCGGTTTTACGTGGACATCTTCCATCGGTAATATAAACGGAAAATCAGGAACATTTTAGTTAATTCTAATGAAAACACATTGATTTTTATAATTTGTATTGGAAACAACATTGTCATATGTCTTTTCATGGATCTAAATAGTACGAAACCTCGCTTTATGATTCGAAGTTAAAATCCTCAAATTTGGTATAATCGTGACTTTTTTCACGTTTTTCATGTAGTTTGATATTACGTAAATATATTCATTTTTACCAATATTTCGATACTATTTCATGCAGTATCACGATATGTGATTTGGCCTTCAAATCTCAGAATTTCGGATAATATTGCATTTAAAGCAAGTTTTCTTGCATTTTGTTTCGTACGAGAAATCATCGAATTTAGCAATATTTTGACGTTTATCATTCCCTTTTCCTTTATGTGATTTAATCAAAATATCATCGAATTAGGCAATATTTTGCCGTTTTTCCACGTTTTTGTGAATTTTCAGTTTATTAGTATTAACTCAATAAATATACAATAAAAATGATGCAAACACATAATTGATTAAATAGTAACCTTAAATACTTCATTTTCAATCATCTATTTGTTTCTCGTTAAAATACTGAGTAAGATATTGAAAAGGGGAGAAGTTCGGTTTTTATTGCATATATCGACGTTTCAGCCGGAATAGAGCGGTTTTGCGTGTACATCTTCCATCGGTAATATAAACGGAAAATCAGGAACATTTTAGTTAATTCTAATGAAAACACATTGATTTTTATAATTTGTATTGGAAACAACATTGTCATATGTCTTTTCATGGATCTAAATAGTACGAAACCTCGCTTTATGATTCGAAGTTAAAATCCTCAAATTAGGTATAATCGTGACTTTTTTCACGTTTTTCATGTAGTTTGATATTACGTAAATATATTCATTTTTACCAATATTTCGATACTATTTCATGTAGTATCACGATATGTGATTTGGCCTTCAAATATCAGAATTTCGCATAATATTGCATTTTAAGCAAGTTTTCTTGCATTTTGTTTCGTACGAGAAATCATCGAATTTAGCAATATTTTGACGTTTATCATTCCCTTTTCCTTTATGTGATTTAATCAAAATATCATCGAATTAGGCAATATTTTGCCGTTTTTCCACGTTTTTGTGAATTTTCAGTTTATTAGTATTAACTCAATAAATATACAATAAAAATGATGCAAACACATAATTGATTAGATTATAACCTTAAATACTTCATTTTCAATCATCTATTTGTTTCTCTTTAAAATACTGAGTAAGATATTGAAAAGGGGAGAAGTTCGGTTTTTATTGCATATATCGACGTTTCAGCCGGATTAGAGCGGTTTTACGTGTACATCTTCCATCGGTAATATGAACGGAAAATCAGGAACATTTCAGTTATTTCTAATGAAAACACATTGAATTTTATCATTTGTATTGGAAACAACATTGTCATATGTCTTTTCTTGGATCTAAATAATACGAAACCTTGCATTATGATTCGAAGTTAAAATCCTCAAATTTGGTATAATCGTGACTTTTTTCACGTTTTTCTTGTAGTTTGATATTACGTAAATATATTCATTTTTACCAATATTTCGATACTATTTCATGTAGTATCACGATATGTGATTTGGCCTTCAAATATCAGAATTTCGCATAATATTGCATTTTAAGCAAGTTTTCTTGCATTTTGTTTCGTACGAGAAATCATCGAATTTAGCAATATTTTGACGTTTATCATTCCCTTTTCGTTTATGTGATTTAATCAAAATATCATCGAATTAGGCAATATTTTGCCGTTTTTCCACGTTTTTGTGAATTTTCAGTTTATTAGTATTAACTCAATAAATATACAATAAAAATGATGCAAACACATAATTGATTAGATTATAACCTTAAATACTTCATTTTCAATCATCTATTTGTTTCTCTTTAAAATACTGATTAAGATATTGAAAAGGGGAGAAGTTCTGTTTTTATTGCATATATCGACGTTTCAGCCGGATTAGAGCGGTTTTACGTGGACATCTTCTATCGGTAATATAAACGGAAAATCAATAACATTTTAGTTAATTCTAATGAAAACACATTGATTTTTATAATTTGTATTGGAAACAACATTGTCATATGTCTTTTCATGGATCTAAATAGTACGAAACCTCGCTTTATGATTCGAAGTTAAAATCCTCAAATTTGGTATAATCGGGACTTTTTTCACGTTTTTCATGTAGTTTGATATTACGTAAATATATTCATTTTTACCAATATTTCGATACTATTTCATGTAGTATCACGATATATGATTTGGCCTTCAAATCTCAGAATTTCGCATAATATTGCATTTTAAGCAAGTTTTCTTGCATTTTGTTTCGTACGAGAAATCATCGAATTTAGCAATATTTTGACGTTTATCATTCCCTTTTCCTGTATGTGATTTAATAAAAATATCATCGAATTAGGCAATATTTTGCCGTTTTTCCACGTTTAGTTAAATTTTCAGTTTATTAGTATTACTTCATTAAATATACAATAAAAATGATGCAAACACATAATTGATTAGATAGTAACCTTAAATACTTCATTTTCAATCATCTATTTGTTTCTCGTTAAAATACTGAGTAAGATATTGAAAAGGGGAGAAGTTCGGTTTTTATTGCATATATCGACGTTTCAGCCGGAATAGAGCGGTTTTGCGTGTACATCTTCCATCGGTAATATAAACGCAAAATCAGGAACATTTTAGTTAATTCTAATGAAAACACATTGATTTTTATAATTTGTATTGGAAACAACATTGTCATATGTCTTTTCATGGATCTAAATAGTACGAAACCTCGCTTTATGATTCGAAGTTAAAATCCTCAAATTTGGTATAATAGTGACTTTTTTCACGTTTTTCATGTAGTTTGATATTACGTAAATATATTCATTTTTACCAATATTTCGATACTATTTCATTTACTATCACGATATGTGATTTGGCCTTCAAATCTCAGAATTTCGCATAATATTGCATTTTAAGCAAGTTTTCTTGCATTTTGTTTCGTACGAGAAATCATCGAATTTAGCAATATTTTGACGTTTATCATTCCCTTTTCCATTATGTGATTTAATCAAAATATCATCGAATTAGGCAATATTTGGCCGTTTTTCCACGTTTTTGTGAATTTTCAGTTTATTAGTAATAACTCAATAAATATACAATAAAAATGATGCAAACACATAATTGATTAGATTATAACCTTAAATACTTCATTTTCAATCATCTATTTGTTTCTCTTTAAAATACTGATTAAGATATTGAAAAGGGGAGAAGTTCTGTTTTTATTGCATATATCGACGTTTCAGCCGGATTAGAGCGGTTTTACGTGGACATCTTCCATCGGTAATATAAACGGAAAATCAGGAACATTTTAGTTAATTCTAATGAAAACACATTGATTTTTATAATTTGTATTGGAAACAACATTGTCATATGTCTTTTCATGGATCTAAATAGTACGAAACCTCGCTTTATGATTCGAAGTTAAAATCCTCAAATTTGGTATAATCGTGACTTTTTTCACGTTTTTCATGTAGTTTGATATTACGTAAATATATTCATTTTTACCAATATTTCGATACTATTTCATGCAGTATCACGATATGTGATTTGGCCTTCAAATCTCAGAATTTCGGATAATATTGCATTTAAAGCAAGTTTTCTTGCATTTTGTTTCGTACGAGAAATCATCGAATTTAGCAATATTTTGACGTTTATCATTCCCTTTTCCTTTATGTGATTTAATCAAAATATCATCGAATTAGGCAATATTTTGCCGTTTTTCCACGTTTTTGTGAATTTTCAGTTTATTAGTATCATTATCATATTAAATATACATTAATAAATATAATTATTAAATATAAATAAAAAAATTAAATAAATTATTAATAACTCATTAAATATACAATAAAAATGATTAAATAAAAAAATTAAATAAATTATTATTACTCATTAAATATACAATAAAAATGATGCAAACACATAATTGATTAAATAGTAACCTTAAATACTTCATTTTCAATCATCTATTTGTTTCTCGTTAAAATACTGAGTAAGATATTGAAAAGGGGAGAAGTTCGGTTTTTATTGCATATATCGACGTTTCAGCCGGAATAGAGCGGTTTTGCGTGTACATCTTCCATCGGTAATATAAACGGAAAATCAGGAACATTTTAGTTAATTCTAATGAAAACACATTGATTTTTATAATTTGTATTGGAAACAACATTGTCATATGTCTTTTCATGGATCTAAATAGTACGAAACCTCGCTTTATGATTCGAAGTTAAAATCCTCAAATTAGGTATAATCGTGACTTTTTTCACGTTTTTCATGTAGTTTGATATTACGTAAATATATTCATTTTTACCAATATTTCGATACTATTTCATGTAGTATCACGATATGTGATTTGGCCTTCAAATATCAGAATTTCGCATAATATTGCATTTTAAGCAAGTTTTCTTGCATTTTGTTTCGTACGAGAAATCATCGAATTTAGCAATATTTTGACGTTTATCATTCCCTTTTCCTTTATGTGATTTAATCAAAATATCATCGAATTAGGCAATATTTTGCCGTTTTTCCACGTTTTTGTGAATTTTCAGTTTATTAGTATTAACTCAATAAATATACAATAAAAATGATGCAAACACATAATTGATTAGATTATAACCTTAAATACTTCATTTTCAATCATCTATTTGTTTCTCTTTAAAATACTGAGTAAGATATTGAAAAGGGGAGAAGTTCGGTTTTTATTGCATATATCGACGTTTCAGCCGGATTAGAGCGGTTTTACGTGTACATCTTCCATCGGTAATATGAACGGAAAATCAGGAACATTTCAGTTATTTCTAATGAAAACACATTGAATTTTATCATTTGTATTGGAAACAACATTGTCATATGTCTTTTCTTGGATCTAAATAATACGAAACCTTGCATTATGATTCGAAGTTAAAATCCTCAAATTTGGTATAATCGTGACTTTTTTCACGTTTTTCTTGTAGTTTGATATTACGTAAATATATTCATTTTTACCAATATTTCGATACTATTTCATGTAGTATCACGATATGTGATTTGGCCTTCAAATATCAGAATTTCGCATAATATTGCATTTTAAGCAAGTTTTCTTGCATTTTGTTTCGTACGAGAAATCATCGAATTTAGCAATATTTTGACGTTTATCATTCCCTTTTCGTTTATGTGATTTAATCAAAATATCATCGAATTAGGCAATATTTTGCCGTTTTTCCACGTTTTTGTGAATTTTCAGTTTATTAGTATTAACTCAATAAATATACAATAAAAATGATGCAAACACATAATTGATTAGATTATAACCTTAAATACTTCATTTTCAATCATCTATTTGTTTCTCTTTAAAATACTGATTAAGATATTGAAAAGGGGAGAAGTTCTGTTTTTATTGCATATATCGACGTTTCAGCCGGATTAGAGCGGTTTTACGTGGACATCTTCTATCGGTAATATAAACGGAAAATCAATAACATTTTAGTTAATTCTAATGAAAACACATTGATTTTTATAATTTGTATTGGAAACAACATTGTCATATGTCTTTTCATGGATCTAAATAGTACGAAACCTCGCTTTATGATTCGAAGTTAAAATCCTCAAATTTGGTATAATCGGGACTTTTTTCACGTTTTTCATGTAGTTTGATATTACGTAAATATATTCATTTTTACCAATATTTCGATACTATTTCATGTAGTATCACGATATATGATTTGGCCTTCAAATCTCAGAATTTCGCATAATATTGCATTTTAAGCAAGTTTTCTTGCATTTTGTTTCGTACGAGAAATCATCGAATTTAGCAATATTTTGACGTTTATCATTCCCTTTTCCTGTATGTGATTTAATAAAAATATCATCGAATTAGGCAATATTTTGCCGTTTTTCCACGTTTAGTTAAATTTTCAGTTTATTAGTATTACTTCATTAAATATACAATAAAAATGATGCAAACACATAATTGATTAGATAGTAACCTTAAATACTTCATTTTCAATCATCTATTTGTTTCTCGTTAAAATACTGAGTAAGATATTGAAAAGGGGAGAAGTTCGGTTTTTATTGCATATATCGACGTTTCAGCCGGAATAGAGCGGTTTTGCGTGTACATCTTCCATCGGTAATATAAACGCAAAATCAGGAACATTTTAGTTAATTCTAATGAAAACACATTGATTTTTATAATTTGTATTGGAAACAACATTGTCATATGTCTTTTCATGGATCTAAATAGTACGAAACCTCGCTTTATGATTCGAAGTTAAAATCCTCAAATTTGGTATAATAGTGACTTTTTTCACGTTTTTCATGTAGTTTGATATTACGTAAATATATTCATTTTTACCAATATTTCGATACTATTTCATTTACTATCACGATATGTGATTTGGCCTTCAAATCTCAGAATTTCGCATAATATTGCATTTTAAGCAAGTTTTCTTGCATTTTGTTTCGTACGAGAAATCATCGAATTTAGCAATATTTTGACGTTTATCATTCCCTTTTCCATTATGTGATTTAATCAAAATATCATCGAATTAGGCAATATTTGGCCGTTTTTCCACGTTTTTGTGAATTTTCAGTTTATTAGTAATAACTCAATAAATATACAATAAAAATGATGCAAACACATAATTGATTAGATTATAACCTTAAATACTTCATTTTCAATCATCTATTTGTTTCTCTTTAAAATACTGATTAAGATATTGAAAAGGGGAGAAGTTCTGTTTTTATTGCATATATCGACGTTTCAGCCGGATTAGAGCGGTTTTACGTGGACATCTTCCATCGGTAATATAAACGGAAAATCAGGAACATTTTAGTTAATTCTAATGAAAACACATTGATTTTTATAATTTGTATTGGAAACAACATTGTCATATGTCTTTTCATGGATCTAAATAGTACGAAACCTCGCTTTATGATTCGAAGTTAAAATCCTCAAATTTGGTATAATCGTGACTTTTTTCACGTTTTTCATGTAGTTTGATATTACGTAAATATATTCATTTTTACCAATATTTCGATACTATTTCATGCAGTATCACGATATGTGATTTGGCCTTCAAATCTCAGAATTTCGGATAATATTGCATTTAAAGCAAGTTTTCTTGCATTTTGTTTCGTACGAGAAATCATCGAATTTAGCAATATTTTGACGTTTATCATTCCCTTTTCCTTTATGTGATTTAATCAAAATATCATCGAATTAGGCAATATTTTGCCGTTTTTCCACGTTTTTGTGAATTTTCAGTTTATTAGTATTAACTCAATAAATATACAATAAAAATGATGCAAACACATAATTGATTAAATAGTAACCTTAAATACTTCATTTTCAATCATCTATTTGTTTCTCGTTAAAATACTGAGTAAGATATTGAAAAGGGGAGAAGTTCGGTTTTTATTGCATATATCGACGTTTCAGCCGGAATAGAGCGGTTTTGCGTGTACATCTTCCATCGGTAATATAAACGGAAAATCAGGAACATTTTAGTTAATTCTAATGAAAACACATTGATTTTTATAATTTGTATTGGAAACAACATTGTCATATGTCTTTTCATGGATCTAAATAGTACGAAACCTCGCTTTATGATTCGAAGTTAAAATCCTCAAATTAGGTATAATCGTGACTTTTTTCACGTTTTTCATGTAGTTTGATATTACGTAAATATATTCATTTTTACCAATATTTCGATACTATTTCATGTAGTATCACGATATGTGATTTGGCCTTCAAATATCAGAATTTCGCATAATATTGCATTTTAAGCAAGTTTTCTTGCATTTTGTTTCGTACGAGAAATCATCGAATTTAGCAATATTTTGACGTTTATCATTCCCTTTTCCTTTATGTGATTTAATCAAAATATCATCGAATTAGGCAATATTTTGCCGTTTTTCCACGTTTTTGTGAATTTTCAGTTTATTAGTATTAACTCAATAAATATACAATAAAAATGATGCAAACACATAATTGATTAGATTATAACCTTAAATACTTCATTTTCAATCATCTATTTGTTTCTCTTTAAAATACTGAGTAAGATATTGAAAAGGGGAGAAGTTCGGTTTTTATTGCATATATCGACGTTTCAGCCGGATTAGAGCGGTTTTACGTGTACATCTTCCATCGGTAATATGAACGGAAAATCAGGAACATTTCAGTTATTTCTAATGAAAACACATTGAATTTTATCATTTGTATTGGAAACAACATTGTCATATGTCTTTTCTTGGATCTAAATAATACGAAACCTTGCATTATGATTCGAAGTTAAAATCCTCAAATTTGGTATAATCGTGACTTTTTTCACGTTTTTCTTGTAGTTTGATATTACGTAAATATATTCATTTTTACCAATATTTCGATACTATTTCATGTAGTATCACGATATGTGATTTGGCCTTCAAATATCAGAATTTCGCATAATATTGCATTTTAAGCAAGTTTTCTTGCATTTTGTTTCGTACGAGAAATCATCGAATTTAGCAATATTTTGACGTTTATCATTCCCTTTTCGTTTATGTGATTTAATCAAAATATCATCGAATTAGGCAATATTTTGCCGTTTTTCCACGTTTTTGTGAATTTTCAGTTTATTAGTATTAACTCAATAAATATACAATAAAAATGATGCAAACACATAATTGATTAGATTATAACCTTAAATACTTCATTTTCAATCATCTATTTGTTTCTCTTTAAAATACTGATTAAGATATTGAAAAGGGGAGAAGTTCTGTTTTTATTGCATATATCGACGTTTCAGCCGGATTAGAGCGGTTTTACGTGGACATCTTCTATCGGTAATATAAACGGAAAATCAATAACATTTTAGTTAATTCTAATGAAAACACATTGATTTTTATAATTTGTATTGGAAACAACATTGTCATATGTCTTTTCATGGATCTAAATAGTACGAAACCTCGCTTTATGATTCGAAGTTAAAATCCTCAAATTTGGTATAATCGGGACTTTTTTCACGTTTTTCATGTAGTTTGATATTACGTAAATATATTCATTTTTACCAATATTTCGATACTATTTCATGTAGTATCACGATATATGATTTGGCCTTCAAATCTCAGAATTTCGCATAATATTGCATTTTAAGCAAGTTTTCTTGCATTTTGTTTCGTACGAGAAATCATCGAATTTAGCAATATTTTGACGTTTATCATTCCCTTTTCCTGTATGTGATTTAATAAAAATATCATCGAATTAGGCAATATTTTGCCGTTTTTTCCACGTTTAGTTAAATTTTCAGTTTATTAGTATTACTTCATTAAATATACAATAAAAATGATGCAAACACATAATTGATTAGATAGTAACCTTAAATACTTCATTTTCAATCATCTATTTGTTTCTCGTTAAAATACTGAGTAAGATATTGAAAAGGGGAGAAGTTCGGTTTTTATTGCATATATCGACGTTTCAGCCGGAATAGAGCGGTTTTGCGTGTACATCTTCCATCGGTAATATAAACGCAAAATCAGGAACATTTTAGTTAATTCTAATGAAAACACATTGATTTTTATAATTTGTATTGGAAACAACATTGTCATATGTCTTTTCATGGATCTAAATAGTACGAAACCTCGCTTTATGATTCGAAGTTAAAATCCTCAAATTTGGTATAATAGTGACTTTTTTCACGTTTTTCATGTAGTTTGATATTACGTAAATATATTCATTTTTACCAATATTTCGATACTATTTCATTTACTATCACGATATGTGATTTGGCCTTCAAATCTCAGAATTTCGCATAATATTGCATTTTAAGCAAGTTTTCTTGCATTTTGTTTCGTACGAGAAATCATCGAATTTAGCAATATTTTGACGTTTATCATTCCCTTTTCCATTATGTGATTTAATCAAAATATCATCGAATTAGGCAATATTTGGCCGTTTTTCCACGTTTTTGTGAATTTTCAGTTTATTAGTAATAACTCAATAAATATACAATAAAAATGATGCAAACACATAATTGATTAGATTATAACCTTAAATACTTCATTTTCAATCATCTATTTGTTTCTCTTTAAAATACTGATTAAGATATTGAAAAGGGGAGAAGTTCTGTTTTTATTGCATATATCGACGTTTCAGCCGGATTAGAGCGGTTTTACGTGGACATCTTCCATCGGTAGTATAAACGGAAAATCAGGAACATTTTAGTTAATTCTAATGAAAACACATTGATTTTTATAATTTGTATTGGAAACAACATTGTCATATGTCTTTTCATGGATCTAAATAGTACGAAACCTCGCTTTATGATTCGAAGTTAAAATCCTCAAATTTGGTATAATCGTGACTTTTTTCACGTTTTTCATGTAGTTTGATATTACGTAAATATATTCATTTTTACCAATATTTCGATACTATTTCATGCAGTATCACGATATGTGATTTGGCCTTCAAATCTCAGAATTTCGGATAATATTGCATTTAAAGCAAGTTTTCTTGCATTTTGTTTCGTACGAGAAATCATCGAATTTAGCAATATTTTGACGTTTATCATTCCCTTTTCCTTTATGTGATTTAATCAAAATATCATCGAATTAGGCAATATTTTGCCGTTTTTCCACGTTTTTGTGAATTTTCAGTTTATTAGTATCATTATCATATTAAATACACATTAATAAATATAATTATTAAATATAAATAAAAAAATTAAATAAATTATTAATAACTCATTAAATATACAATAAAAATGATTAAATAAAAAAATTAAATAAATTATTATTACTCATTAAATATACAATAAAAATGATGCAAACACATAATTGATTAAATAGTAACCTTAAATACTTCATTTTCAATCATCTATTTGTTTCTCGTTAAAATACTGAGTAAGATATTGAAAAGGGGAGAAGTTCGGTTTTTATTGCATATATCGACGTTTCAGCCGGAATAGAGCGGTTTTGCGTGTACATCTTCCATCGGTAATATAAACGGAAAATCAGGAACATTTTAGTTAATTCTAATGAAAACACATTGATTTTTATAATTTGTATTGGAAACAACATTGTCATATGTCTTTTCATGGATCTAAATAGTACGAAACCTCGCTTTATGATTCGAAGTTAAAATCCTCAAATTAGGTATAATCGTGACTTTTTTCACGTTTTTCATGTAGTTTGATATTACGTAAATATATTCATTTTTACCAATATTTCGATACTATTTCATGTAGTATCACGATATGTGATTTGGCCTTCAAATATCAGAATTTCGCATAATATTGCATTTTAAGCAAGTTTTCTTGCATTTTGTTTCGTACGAGAAATCATCGAATTTAGCAATATTTTGACGTTTATCATTCCCTTTTCCTTTATGTGATTTAATCAAAATATCATCGAATTAGGCAATATTTTGCCGTTTTTCCACGTTTTTGTGAATTTTCAGTTTATTAGTATTAACTCAATAAATATACAATAAAAATGATGCAAACACATAATTGATTAGATTATAACCTTAAATACTTCATTTTCAATCATCTATTTGTTTCTCTTTAAAATACTGAGTAAGATATTGAAAAGGGGAGAAGTTCGGTTTTTATTGCATATATCGACGTTTCAGCCGGATTAGAGCGGTTTTACGTGTACATCTTCCATCGGTAATATGAACGGAAAATCAGGAACATTTCAGTTATTTCTAATGAAAACACATTGAATTTTATCATTTGTATTGGAAACAACATTGTCATATGTCTTTTCTTGGATCTAAATAATACGAAACCTTGCATTATGATTCGAAGTTAAAATCCTCAAATTTGGTATAATCGTGACTTTTTTCACGTTTTTCTTGTAGTTTGATATTACGTAAATATATTCATTTTTACCAATATTTCGATACTATTTCATGTAGTATCACGATATGTGATTTGGCCTTCAAATATCAGAATTTCGCATAATATTGCATTTTAAGCAAGTTTTCTTGCATTTTGTTTCGTACGAGAAATCATCGAATTTAGCAATATTTTGACGTTTATCATTCCCTTTTCGTTTATGTGATTTAATCAAAATATCATCGAATTAGGCAATATTTTGCCGTTTTTCCACGTTTTTGTGAATTTTCAGTTTATTAGTATTAACTCAATAAATATACAATAAAAATGATGCAAACACATAATTGATTAGATTATAACCTTAAATACTTCATTTTCAATCATCTATTTGTTTCTCTTTAAAATACTGATTAAGATATTGAAAAGGGGAGAAGTTCTGTTTTTATTGCATATATCGACGTTTCAGCCGGATTAGAGCGGTTTTACGTGGACATCTTCTATCGGTAATATAAACGGAAAATCAATAACATTTTAGTTAATTCTAATGAAAACACATTGATTTTTATAATTTGTATTGGAAACAACATTGTCATATGTCTTTTCATGGATCTAAATAGTACGAAACCTCGCTTTATGATTCGAAGTTAAAATCCTCAAATTTGGTATAATCGGGACTTTTTTCACGTTTTTCATGTAGTTTGATATTACGTAAATATATTCATTTTTACCAATATTTCGATACTATTTCATGTAGTATCACGATATATGATTTGGCCTTCAAATCTCAGAATTTTGCATAATATTGCATTTTAAGCAAGTTTTCTTGCATTTTGTTTCGTACGAGAAATCATCGAATTTAGCAATATTTTGACGTTTATCATTCCCTTTTCCTGTATGTGATTTAATCAAAATATCATCGAATTAGGCAATATTTTGCCGTTTTTCCACGTTTAGTTAAATTTTCAGTTTATTAGTATTACTTCATTAAATATACAATAAAAATGATGCAAACACATAATTGATTAGATAGTAACCTTAAATACTTCATTTTCAATCATCTATTTGTTTCTCGTTAAAATACTGAGTAAGATATTGAAAAGGGGAGAACTTCGGTTTTTATTGCATATATCGACGTTTCAGCCGGAATAGAGCGGTTTTGCGTGTACATCTTCCATCGGTAATATAAACGCAAAATCAGGAACATTTTAGTTAATTCTAATGAAAACACATTGATTTTTATAATTTGTATTGGAAACAACATTGTCATATGTCTTTTCATGGATCTAAATAGTACGAAACCTCGGTTTATGATTCGAAGTTAAAATCCTCAAATTTGGTATAATAGTGACTTTTTTCACGTTTTTCATGTAGTTTGATATTACGTAAATATATTCATTTTTACCAATATTTCGATACTATTTCATTTACTATCACGATATGTGATTTGGCCTTCAAATCTCAGAATTTCGCATAATATTGAATTTTAAGCAAGTTTTCTTGCATTTTGTTTCGTACGAGAAATCATCGAATTTAGCAATATTTTGACGTTTATCATTCCCTTTTCCATTATGTGATTTAATCAAAATATCATCGAATTAGGCAATATTTGGCCGTTTTTCCACGTTTTTGTGAATTTTCTGTTTATTAGTAATAACTCAATAAATATACAATAAAAATGATGCAAACACATAATTGATTAGATTATAACCTTAAATACTTCATTTTCAATCATCTATTTGTTTCTCTTTAAAATACTGATTAAGATATTGAAAAGGGGAGAAGTTCTGTTTTTATTGCATATATCGACGTTTCAGCCGGATTAGAGCGGTTTTACGTGGACATCTTCCATCGGTAATATAAACGGAAAATCAGGAACATTTTAGTTAATTCTAATGAAAACACATTGATTTTTATAATTTGTATTGGAAACAACATTGTCATATGTCTTTTCATGGATCTAAATAGTACGAAACCTCGCTTTATGATTCGAAGTTAAAATCCTCAAATTTGGTATAATCGTGACTTTTTTCACGTTTTTCATGTAGTTTGATATTACGTAAATATATTCATTTTTACCAATATTTCGATACTATTTCATGCAGTATCACGATATGTGATTTGGCCTTCAAATCTCAGAATTTCGGATAATATTGCATTTAAAGCAAGTTTTCTTGCATTTTGTTTCGTACGAGAAATCATCGAATTTAGCAATATTTTGACGTTTATCATTCCCTTTTCCTTTATGTGATTTAATCAAAATATCATCGAATTAGGCAATATTTTGCCGTTTTTCCACGTTTTTGTGAATTTTCAGTTTATTAGTATCATTATCATATTAAATATACATTAATAAATATAATTATTAAATATAAATAAAAAAATTAAATAAATTATTAATAACTCATTAAATATACAATAAAAATGATTAAATAAAAAAATTAAATAAATTATTATTACTCATTAAATATACAATAAAAATGATGCAAACACATAATTGATTAGATAGTAACCTTAAATACTTCATTTTCAATCATCTATTTGTTTCTCGTTAAAATACTGAGTAAGATATTGAAAAGGGGAGAAGTTCGGTTTTTATTGCATATATCGTCGTTTCAGCCGGAATAGAGCGGTTTTGCGTGTACATCTTCCATCGGTAATATAAACGGAAAATCAGGAACATTTTTGTTAATTCTAATGAAAACACATTGATTTTTATAATTTGTATTGGAAACAACATTGTCATATGTCTTTTCATGGATCTAAATAGTACGAAACCTAGCTTTATGATTCGAAGTTAAAATCCTCAAATTTGGTATAATAGTGACTTTTTTCACGTTTTTCATGTAGTTTGATATTACGTAAATATATTCATTTTTACCAATATTTCGATACTATTTCATGTACTATCACGATATGTGATTTGGCCTTCAAATCTCAGAATTTCGCATAATATTGCATTTTAAGCAAGTTTTCTTGCATTTTGTTTCGTACGAGAAATCATCGAATTTAGCAATATTTTGACGTTTATCATTCCCTTTTCCTTTATGTGATTTAATCAAAATATCATCGAATTAGGCAATATTTTGCCGTTTTTCCACGTTTTTGTGAATTTTCAGTTTATTAGTATTAACTCAATAAATATACAATAAAAATGATGCAAACACATAATTGATTAAATAGTAACCTTAAATACTTCATTTTCAATCATCTATTTGTTTCTCGTTAAAATACTGAGTAAGATATTGAAAAGGGGAGAAGTTCGGTTTTTATTGCATATATCGACGTTTCAGCCGGAATAGAGCGGTTTTGCGTGTACATCTTCCATCGGTAATATAAACGGAAAATCAGGAACATTTTAGTTAATTCTAATGAAAACACATTGATTTTTAAAATTTGTATTGGAAACAACATTGTCATATGTCTTTTCATGGATCTAAATAGTACGAAACCTCGCTTTATGATTCGAAGTTAAAATCCTCAAATTAGGTATAATCGTGACTTTTTTCACGTTTTTCATGTAGTTTGATATTACGTAAATATATTCATTTTTACCAATATTTCGATACTATTTCATGTAGTATCACGATATATGATTTGGCCTTCAAATCTCAGAATTTCGCATAATATTGCATTTTAAGCAAGTTTTCTTGCATTTTGTTTCGTACGAGAAATCATCGAATTTAGCAATATTTTGACGTTTATCATTCCCTTTTCCTGTATGTGATTTAATCAAAATATCATCGAATTAGGCAATATTTTGCCGTTTTTCCACGTTTAGTTAAATTTTCAGTTTATTAGTATTACTTCATTAAATATACAATAAAAATGATGCAAACACATAATTGATTAGATAGTAACCTTAAATACTTCATTTTCAATCATCTATTTGTTTCTCGTTAAAATACTGAGTAAGATATTGAAAAGGGGAGAACTTCGGTTTTTATTGCATATATCGACGTTTCAGCCGGAATAGAGCGGTTTTGCGTGTACATCTTCCATCGGTAATATAAACGCAAAATCAGGAACATTTTAGTTAATTCTAATGAAAACACATTGATTTTTATAATTTGTATTGGAAACAACATTGTCATATGTCTTTTCATGGATCTAAATAGTACGAAACCTCGGTTTATGATTCGAAGTTAAAATCCTCAAATTTGGTATAATAGTGACTTTTTTCACGTTTTTCATGTAGTTTGATATTACGTAAATATATTCATTTTTACCAATATTTCGATACTATTTCATTTACTATCACGATATGTGATTTGGCCTTCAAATCTCAGAATTTCGCATAATATTGCATTTTAAGCAAGTTTTCTTGCATTTTGTTTCGTACGAGAAATCATCGAATTTAGCAATATTTTGACGTTTATCATTCCCTTTTCCATTATGTGATTTAATCAAAATATCATCGAATTAGGCAATATTTGGCCGTTTTTCCACGTTTTTGTGAATTTTCAGTTTATTAGTAATAACTCAATAAATATACAATAAAAATGATGCAAACACATAATTGATTAGATTATAACCTTAAATACTTCATTTTCAATCATCTATTTGTTTCTCTTTAAAATACTGATTAAGATATTGAAAAGGGGAGAAGTTCTGTTTTTATTGCATATATCGACGTTTCAGCCGGATTAGAGCGGTTTTACGTGGACATCTTCCATCGGTAATATAAACGGAAAATCAGGAACATTTTAGTTAATTCTAATGAAAACACATTGATTTTTATAATTTGTATTGGAAACAACATTGTCATATGTCTTTTCATGGATCTAAATAGTACGAAACCTCGCTTTATGATTCGAAGTTAAAATCCTCAAATTTGGTATAATCGTGACTTTTTTCACGTTTTTCATGTAGTTTGATATTACGTAAATATATTCATTTTTACCAATATTTCGATACTATTTCATGCAGTATCACGATATGTGATTTGGCCTTCAAATCTCAGAATTTCGGATAATATTGCATTTAAAGCAAGTTTTCTTGCATTTTGTTTCGTACGAGAAATCATCGAATTTAGCAATATTTTGACGTTTATCATTCCCTTTTCCTTTATGTGATTTAATCAAAATATCATCGAATTAGGCAATATTTTGCCGTTTTTCCACGTTTTTGTGAATTTTCAGTTTATTAGTATCATTATCATATTAAATATACATTAATATATATAATTATTAAATATAAATAAAAAAATTAAATAAATTATTAATTACTCATTAAATATACAATAAAAATGATTAAATAAAAAAATTAAATAAATTATTATTACTCATTAAATATACAATAAAAATGATGCAAACACATAATTGATTAGATAGTAACCTTAAATACTTCATTTTCAATCATCTATTTGTTTCTCGTTAAAATACTGAGTAAGATATTGAAAAGGGGAGAAGTTCTGTTTTTATTGCATATATCGACGTTTCAGCCGGATTAGAGCGGTTTTACGTGGACATCTTCCATCGGTAATATAAACGGAAAATCAGGAACATTTTAGTTAATTCTAATGAAAACACATTGATTTTTATAATCTGTATTGGAAACAACATTGTCATATGTCTTTTCATGGATCTAAATAGTACGAAACCTCGCTTTATGATTCGAAGTTAAAATCCTCAAATTTGGTATAATCGTGACTTTTTTCACGTTTTTCATGTAGTTTGATATTACGTAAATATATTCATTTTTACCAATATTTCGATACTATTTCATGCAGTATCACGATATGTGATTTGGCCTTCAAATCTCAGAATTTCGGATAATATTGCATTTTAAGCAAGTTTTCTTGCATTTTGTTTCGTACGAGAAATCATCGAATATAGCAATATTTTGACGTTTATCATTCCCTTTTCCTTTATGTGATTTAATCAAAATATCATCGAATTAGGCAATATTTTGCCGTTTTTCCACGTTTTTGTGAATTTTCAGTTTATTAGTATTAACTCAATAAATATACAATAAAAATGATGCAAACACATAATTGATTAGATTATAACCTTAAATACTTCATTTTCAATCATCTATTTGTTTCTCTTTAAAATACTGATTAAGATATTGAAAAGGGGGGAAGATCTGTTTTTATTGCATATATCGAAGTTTCAGCCGGACTAGAGCGGTTTTACGTGGACATCTTGCATCGGTAATATAAACGGAAAATCAGGAACATTTTAGTTAATTCTAATGAAAACACATTGATTTTTATAATTTGTATTGGAAACCACATTGTCATATGTCTTTTCATGGATCTAAATAGTACGAAACCTCGCTTTATGATTCGAAGTTAAAATCCTCAAATTTGGTATAATCGTGACTTTTTCACGTTTTTCATGTAATTTGATATTACGTAAATATATTCATTTTTACCAATATTTCGATACTATTTCATGTAGTATCATGATATGTGACTTGGCATTCAAATCTCAGAATTTCGCATAATATTGCATTTTAAGCAAGTTTTCTTGCATTTTGTTTCGTACGAGAAATCATCGAATTTAGCAATATTTTGACGTTTATCATTCCCTTTTCCTTTATGTGATTTAATCAAAATATCATCGAATTAGGCAATATTTTGCCGTTTTTCCACGTTTTTGTGAATTTTCAGTTTATTAGTATTAACTCAATAAATATACAATAAAAATGATGCAAACACATAATTGATTAGATTATAACCTTAAATACTTCATTTTCAATCATCTATTTGTTTCTCTTTAAAATACTGATTAAGATATTGAAAAGGAGGGAAGATCTGTTATTATTGCATATATCGACGTTTCAGCCGGATTAGAGCGGTTTTACGTGGACATCTTCCATCGGTAATATAAACGGAAAATCAGGAACATTTTAGTTAATTCTAATGAAAACACATTGATTTTTATAATTTGTATTGGAAACAACATTGTCATATGTCTTTTCATGGATCTAAATAGTACGAAACCTCGCTTTATGATTCGAAGTTAAAATCCTCAAATTTGGTATAATCGTGACTTTTTTCACGTTTTTCATGTAGTTTGACATTACGTAAATATATTCATTTTTACCAATATTTCGATACTATTTCACGTAGTATCACGATATGTGATTTGGCCTTCAAATCTCAGAATTTCGCATAATATTGCATTTTAAGCAAGTTTTCTTGCATTTTGTTTCATACGAGAAATCATCGAATTTAGCAATATTTTGACGTTTATCATTCCCTTTTCCTTTATGTGATTTAATCAAAATATCATCGAATTAGGCAATATTTTGCCGTTTTTCCAAGTTTTTGTGAATTTTCAATTTATTAGTATTAATTCATTAAATATACAATAAAAATGATGCAAACACATAATTGATTAGATAGTAACCTCAAATACTTCATTTTCAATCATCTATTTGTTTCTCGTTAAAATACTGAGTAAGATATTGAAAAGGGGAGAAGTTCGGTTTTTATTGCATATATCGACGTTTCAGCCGGAATAGAGCGGTTTTACGTGTACATCTTCCATCGGTAATATAAACGGAAAATCAGGAACATTTCACTTAATTCTAATGAAAACACATTGATTTTTATCATTTTTGTTGGAAACAACATTGTCATATGTCTTTTCTTGGATCTAAATAATACGAAACCTTGCATTATGATTCGAAGTTAAAATCCTCAAATTTGGTATAATCGTGACTTTTTTCACGTTTTTCATGTAGTTTGATATTACGTAAATATATTCATTTTTACCAATATTTCGATACTATTTCATGTAGTATCACGATATGTGATTTGGCCTTCAAATCTCAGAATTTCGCAAAATATTGCATTTTAATCAAGTTTTCTTCCATTTTGTTTCGTACGAGAAATCATCGAATTTAGCAATATTTTGACGTTTATCATTCCCTTTTCCTTTATGTGATTTAATCAAAATATCATCGAATTAGGCAATATTTTGCCGTTTTTCCACGTTTTTGTGAATTTTCAGTTTATTAGTATTAACTCAATAAATATACAATAAAAATGATGCAAACACATAATTGATTAGATTATAACCTTAAATACTTCATTTTACTCATCTATTTGTTTCTCTTTAAAATACTGAGTAAGATATTGAAAAGGGGAGAAGTTCTGTTTTTATTGCATATATCGACGTTTCAGCCGGATTAGAACGGTTTTACGTGTACATCTTCCATCGGTAATATGAACGGAAAATCAGGAACATTTCAGTTAATTCTAATGAAAACACATTGATTTTTATCATTTGTATTGGAAACAACATTGTCATATGTCTTTTCTTGGATCTAAATAATACGAAACCTTGCATTATGATTCGAAGTTAAAATCCTCAAATTTGGTATAATCGTGACTTTTTTCACGTTTTTCATGTAGTTTGATATTACGTAAATATATTCATTTTTACCAATATTTCGATACTATTTCATGTAGTATCACGATATGTGATTTGGCCTTCAAATCTCAGAATTTCGCAAAATATTGCATTTTAATCAAGTTTTCTTGCATTTTGTTTCGTACGAGAAATCATCGAATTTAGCAATATTTTGACGTTTATCATTCCCTTTTCCTTTATGTGATTTAATGAAAATATCATCGAATTAGGCAATATTTTGCCGTTTTTCCACGTTTTTGTGAATTTTCAGTTTATTAGTATTAACTCAATAAATATACAATAAAAATGATGCAAACACATAATTGATTAGATTATAACCTTAAATACTTCATTTTACTCATCTATTTGTTTCTCTTTAAAATACTGAGTAAGATATTGAAAAGGGGAGAAGTTCTGTTTTTATTGCATATATCGACGTTTCAGCCGGATTAGAGCGGTTTTACGTGTACATCTTCCATCGGTAATATAAACGGAAAATCAGGAACATTTCAGTTAATTCTAATGAAAACACATTGATTTTTATCATTTGTATTGGAAACAACATTGTCATATGTCTTTTCTTGGATCTAAATAATACGAAACCTTGCATTATGATTCGAAGTTAAAATCCTCAAATTTGGTATAATCGTGACTTTTTTCACGTTTTTCATGTAGTTTGATATTACGTAAATATATTCATTTTTACCAATATTTCGATACTATTTCATGTAGTATCACGATATGTGATTTGGCCTTCAAATCTCAGAATTTCGCAAAATATTGCATTTTAATCAAGTTTTCTTGCATTTTGTTTCGTACGAGAAATCATCGAATTTAGCAATATTTTGACGTTTATCATTCCCTTTTCCTTTATGTGATTTAATGAAAATATCATCGAATTAGGCAATATTTTGCCGTTTTTCCACGTTTTTGTGAATTTTCAGTTTATTAGTATTAACTCAATAAATATACAATAAAAATGATGCAAACACATAATTGATTAGATTATAACCTTAAATACTTCATTTTACTCATCTATTTGTTTCTCTTTAAAATACTGAGTAAGATATTGAAAAGGGGAGAAGTTCTGTTTTTATTGCATATATCGACGTTTCAGCCGGATTAGAGCGGTTTTACGTGTACATCTTCCATCGGTAATATGAACGGAAAATCAGGAACATTTTAGTTAATTCTAATGAAAACACATTGATTTTTATAATTTGTATTGGAAACAACATTGTCATATGTCTTTTCATGGATCTAAATAGTACGAAACCTCGCTTTATGATTCGAAGTTAAAATCCTCAAATTTGGTATAATCGTGACTTTTTTCACGTTTTTCATGTAGTTTGACATTACGTAAATATATTCATTTTTACCAATATTTCGATACTATTTCACGTAGTATCACGATATGTGATTTGGCCTTCAAATCTCAGAATTTCGCATAATATTGCATTTTAAGCAAGTTTTCTTGCATTTTGTTTCATACGAGAAATCATCGAATTTAGCAATATTTTGACGTTTATCATTCCCTTTTCCTTTATGTGATTTAATCAAAATATCATCGAATTAGGCAATATTTTGCCGTTTTTCCAAGTTTTTGTGAATTTTCAATTTATTAGTATTAATTCATTAAATATACAATAAAAATGATGCAAACACATAATTGATTAGATAGTAACCTCAAATACTTCATTTTCAATCATCTATTTGTTTCTCGTTAAAATACTGAGTAAGATATTGAAAAGGGGAGAAGTTCGGTTTTTATTGCATATATCGACGTTTCAGCCGGAATAGAGCGGTTTTACGTGTACATCTTCCATCGGTAATATAAACGGAAAATCAGGAACATTTCACTTAATTCTAATGAAAACACATTGATTTTTATCATTTTTGTTGGAAACAACATTGTCATATGTCTTTTCTTGGATCTAAATAATACGAAACCTTGCATTATGATTCGAAGTTAAAATCCTCAAATTTGGTATAATCGTGACTTTTTTCACGTTTTTCATGTAGTTTGATATTACGTAAATATATTCATTTTTACCAATATTTCGATACTATTTCATGTAGTATCACGATATGTGATTTGGCCTTCAAATCTCAGAATTTCGCAAAATATTGCATTTTAATCAAGTTTTCTTCCATTTTGTTTCGTACGAGAAATCATCGAATTTAGCAATATTTTGACGTTTATCATTCCCTTTTCCTTTATGTGATTTAATCAAAATATCATCGAATTAGGCAATATTTTGCCGTTTTTCCACGTTTTTGTGAATTTTCAGTTTATTAGTATTAACTCAATAAATATACAATAAAAATGATGCAAACACATAATTGATTAGATTATAACCTTAAATACTTCATTTTACTCATCTATTTGTTTCTCTTTAAAATACTGAGTAAGATATTGAAAAGGGGAGAAGTTCTGTTTTTATTGCATATATCGACGTTTCAGCCGGATTAGAACGGTTTTACGTGTACATCTTCCATCGGTAATATGAACGGAAAATCAGGAACATTTCAGTTAATTCTAATGAAAACACATTGATTTTTATCATTTGTATTGGAAACAACATTGTCATATGTCTTTTCTTGGATCTAAATAATACGAAACCTTGCATTATGATTCGAAGTTAAAATCCTCAAATTTGGTATAATCGTGACTTTTTTCACGTTTTTCATGTAGTTTGATATTACGTAAATATATTCATTTTTACCAATATTTCGATACTATTTCATGTAGTATCACGATATGTGATTTGGCCTTCAAATCTCAGAATTTCGCAAAATATTGCATTTTAATCAAGTTTTCTTGCATTTTGTTTCGTACGAGAAATCATCGAATTTAGCAATATTTTGACGTTTATCATTCCCTTTTCCTTTATGTGATTTAATGAAAATATCATCGAATTAGGCAATATTTTGCCGTTTTTCCACGTTTTTGTGAATTTTCAGTTTATTAGTATTAACTCAATAAATATACAATAAAAATGATGCAAACACATAATTGATTAGATTATAACCTTAAATACTTCATTTTACTCATCTATTTGTTTCTCTTTAAAATACTGAGTAAGATATTGAAAAGGGGAGAAGTTCTGTTTTTATTGCATATATCGACGTTTCAGCCGGATTAGAGCGGTTTTACGTGTACATCTTCCATCGGTAATATAAACGGAAAATCAGGAACATTTCAGTTAATTCTAATGAAAACACATTGATTTTTATCATTTGTATTGGAAACAACATTGTCATATGTCTTTTCTTGGATCTAAATAATACGAAACCTTGCATTATGATTCGAAGTTAAAATCCTCAAATTTGGTATAATCGTGACTTTTTTCACGTTTTTCATGTAGTTTGATATTACGTAAATATATTCATTTTTACCAATATTTCGATACTATTTCATGTAGTATCACGATATGTGATTTGGCCTTCAAATCTCAGAATTTCGCAAAATATTGCATTTTAATCAAGTTTTCTTGCATTTTGTTTCGTACGAGAAATCATCGAATTTAGCAATATTTTGACGTTTATCATTCCCTTTTCCTTTATGTGATTTAATCAAAATATCATCGAATTAGGCAATATTTTGCCGTTTTTCCACGTTTTTGTGAATTTTCAGTTTATTAGTATTAACTCAATAAATATACAATAAAAATGATGCAAACACATAATTGATTAGATTATAACCTTAAATACTTCATTTTACTCATCTATTTGTTTCTCTTTAAAATACTGAGTAAGATATTGAAAAGGGGAGAAGTTCTGTTTTTATTGCATATATCGACGTTTCAGCCGGATTAGAGCGGTTTTACGTGTACATCTTCCATCGGTAATATGAACGGAAAATCAGGAACATTTTAGTTAATTCTAATGAAAACACATTGATTTTTATAATTTGTATTGGAAACAACATTGTCATATGTCTTTTCATGGATCTAAATAGTACGAAACCTCGCTTTATGATTCGAAGTTAAAATCCTCAAATTTGGTATAATCGTGACTTTTTTCACGTTTTTCATGTAGTTTGACATTACGTAAATATATTCATTTTTACCAATATTTCGATACTATTTCACGTAGTATCACGATATGTGATTTGGCCTTCAAATCTCAGAATTTCGCATAATATTGCATTTTAAGCAAGTTTTCTTGCATTTTGTTTCATACGAGAAATCATCGAATTTAGCAATATTTTGACGTTTATCATTCCCTTTTCCTTTATGTGATTTAATCAAAATATCATCGAATTAGGCAATATTTTGCCGTTTTTCCAAGTTTTTGTGAATTTTCAATTTATTAGTATTAATTCATTAAATATACAATAAAAATGATGCAAACACATAATTGATTAGATAGTAACCTCAAATACTTCATTTTCAATCATCTATTTGTTTCTCGTTAAAATACTGAGTAAGATATTGAAAAGGGGAGAAGTTCGGTTTTTATTGCATATATCGACGTTTCAGCCGGAATAGAGCGGTTTTACGTGTACATCTTCCATCGGTAATATAAACGGAAAATCAGGAACATTTCACTTAATTCTAATGAAAACACATTGATTTTTATCATTTTTGTTGGAAACAACATTGTCATATGTCTTTTCTTGGATCTAAATAATACGAAACCTTGCATTATGATTCGAAGTTAAAATCCTCAAATTTGGTATAATCGTGACTTTTTTCACGTTTTTCATGTAGTTTGATATTACGTAAATATATTCATTTTTACCAATATTTCGATACTATTTCATGTAGTATCACGATATGTGATTTGGCCTTCAAATCTCAGAATTTCGCAAAATATTGCATTTTAATCAAGTTTTCTTCCATTTTGTTTCGTACGAGAAATCATCGAATTTAGCAATATTTTGACGTTTATCATTCCCTTTTCCTTTATGTGATTTAATCAAAATATCATCGAATTAGGCAATATTTTGCCGTTTTTCCACGTTTTTGTGAATTTTCAGTTTATTAGTATTAACTCAATAAATATACAATAAAAATGATGCAAACACATAATTGATTAGATTATAACCTTAAATACTTCATTTTACTCATCTATTTGTTTCTCTTTAAAATACTGAGTAAGATATTGAAAAGGGGAGAAGTTCTGTTTTTATTGCATATATCGACGTTTCAGCCGGATTAGAACGGTTTTACGTGTACATCTTCCATCGGTAATATGAACGGAAAATCAGGAACATTTCAGTTAATTCTAATGAAAACACATTGATTTTTATCATTTGTATTGGAAACAACATTGTCATATGTCTTTTCTTGGATCTAAATAATACGAAACCTTGCATTATGATTCGAAGTTAAAATCCTCAAATTTGGTATAATCGTGACTTTTTTCACGTTTTTCATGTAGTTTGATATTACGTAAATATATTCATTTTTACCAATATTTCGATACTATTTCATGTAGTATCACGATATGTGATTTGGCCTTCAAATCTCAGAATTTCGCAAAATATTGCATTTTAATCAAGTTTTCTTGCATTTTGTTTCGTACGAGAAATCATCGAATTTAGCAATATTTTGACGTTTATCATTCCCTTTTCCTTTATGTGATTTAATGAAAATATCATCGAATTAGGCAATATTTTGCCGTTTTTCCACGTTTTTGTGAATTTTCAGTTTATTAGTATTAACTCAATAAATATACAATAAAAATGATGCAAACACATAATTGATTAGATTATAACCTTAAATACTTCATTTTACTCATCTATTTGTTTCTCTTTAAAATACTGAGTAAGATATTGAAAAGGGGAGAAGTTCTGTTTTTATTGCATATATCGACGTTTCAGCCGGATTAGAGCGGTTTTACGTGTACATCTTCCATCGGTAATATGAACGGAAAATCAGGAACATTTCAGTTAATTCTAATGAAAACACATTAATTTTTATCATTTGTATTGGAAACAACATTGTCATATGTCTTTTCTTGGATCTAAATAATACGAAACCTTGCATTATGATTCGAAGTTAAAATTCTCAAATTTGGTATAATCGTGACTTTTTTCACGTTTTTCATGTAGTTTGATATTACGTAAATATATTCATTTTTACCAATATTTCGATACTATTTCATGTAGTATCACGATATGTGATTTGGCATTCAAATCTCAGAATTTCGCATAATATTGCATTTTAAGCAAGTTTTCTTGCATTTTGTTTCGTACGAGAAATCATCGAATTTAGCAATATTTTGACGTTTATCATTCCCTTTTCCTTTATGTGATTTAATCAAAATATCTTCGAATTAGGCAATATTTTGCCGTTTTTCCACGTTTTTGTGAATTTTCAGTTTATTAGTATTAATTCATTATATATACAATAAAAATGATGCAAACACATAATTGATTAGATAGTAACCTTAAATACTTCATTTTCAATCATCTATTTGTTTCTCGTTAAAATACTGAGTAAGATATTGAAAAGGGGAGAAGTTCTGTTTTTATTGCATATATCGACGTTTCAGCCGGATTAGAGCGGTTTTACGTGTACATCTTCCATCGGTAATATGAACGGAATATCAGGAACATTTCAGTTAATTCTAATGAAAACACATTGATTTTTATCATTTGTATTGGAAACAACATTGTCATATGTCTTTTCTTGGATCTAAATAATACGAAACCTTGCATTATGATTCGAAGTTAAAATCCTCAAATTTGGTATAATCGTGACTTTTTTCACGTTTTTCATGTAGTTTGATATTACGTAAATATATTCATTTTTACCAATATTTCGATACTATTTCATGTAGTATCACAATATGTGATTTGGCATTCAAATCTCAGAATTTCGCATAATATTGCATTTTAAGCAAGTTTTCTTGCATTTTGTTTCGTACGAGAAATCATCGAATTTAGCAATATTTTGACGTTTATCATTCCCTTTTCCTTTATGTGATTTAATCAAAATATCATCGAATTAGGCAATATTTTGCCGTTTTTCCACGTTTTTGTGAATTTTCAGTTTATTAGTATTAACTCAAAAAATATACAATAAAAATGATGCAAACACATAATTGATTAGATTATAACCTTAAATACTTCATTTTCAATCATCTATTCGTTTCTCTTTCAAATACTGATTAAGATATTGAAAAGGGGGGAAGATCTGTTTTTATTGCATATATCGACGTTTCAGCCGGATTAGAGCGGTTTAACGTGGACATCTTCCATCGGTAATATAAACGGAAAATCAAGAACATTTTAGTTAATTCTAATGAAAACACATTGATTTTTATAATTTGTATTGGAAACAACATTGTCATATGTCTTTTCATGGATCTAAATAGTACGAAACCTCGCTCTATGATTCGAAGTTAAAATCCTCAAATTTGGTATAATCGTGACTTTTTTCACGTTTTTCATGTAGTTTGATATTACGTAAATATATTCATTTTTACCAATATTTCGATACTATTTCATGTAGTATCACGATATGTGATTTGGCCTTCAAATCTCAGAATTTCGCATAATATTGCATTTTAAGCAAGTTTTCTTGCATTTTGTTTCGTACGAGAAATCATCGAATTTAGCAATATTTTGAAGTTTATCATTCCCTTTTCCTTTATGTGATTTAATCAAAATATCATCGAATTAGGCAATATTTTGCCGTTTTTCCACGTTTTTGTGAATTTTCAGTTTATTAGTATTAACTCATTAAATATACAATAAAAATGATGGAAACACATAATTGATTAGATAGTAACCTTAAATACTTCATTTTCAATCATCTATTTGTTTCTCGTTAAAATACTGAGTAAGATATTGAAAAGGGGAGAAGTTCGGTTTTTATTGCATATATCGACGTTTCAGCCGGAATAGAGCGGTTTTGCGTGTACATCTTCCATCGGTAATATAAACGGAAAATCAGGAACATTTTAGTTAATTCTAATGAAAACACATTGATTTTTATAATTTGTATTGGAAACAACATTGTCATATGTCTTTTCATGGATCTAAATAGTACGAAACCTCGCTCTATGATTCGAAGTTAAAATCCTGAAATTTGGTATAATCGTGACTTTTTTCACGTTTTTCATGTAGTTTGATATTACGTAAATATATTCATTTTTACCAATATTTCGATACTATTTCATGTAGTATCACGATATGTGATTTGGCCTTCAAATCTCAGAATTTCGCATAATATTGCATTTTAAGCAAGTTTTCTTGCATTTTGTTTCGTACGAGAAATCATCGAATTTAGCAATATTTTGACGTTTATCATTCCCTTTTCCTTTATGTGATTTATTCAAAATATCATCGAATTTGGCAATATTTTGCCGTTTTTCCACGTTTTTGTGAATTTTCAGTTTATTAGTATTAACTCAATAAATATACAATAAAAATGATGCAAACACATAATTGATTAGATTATAACCTTAAATACTTCATTTTCAATCATCTATTTGTTTCTCTTTAAAATACTGAGTAAGATATTGAAAAGGGGAGAAGTTCTGTTTTTATTGCATATATCGACGTTTCAGCCGGATTAGAGCGGTTTTACGTGTACATCTTCCATCGGTAATATAAACGGAAAATCAGGAACATTTCACTTAATTCTAATGAAAACACATTGATTTTTATCATTTTTGTTGGAAACAACATTGTCATATGTCTTTTCTTGGATCTAAATAATACGAAACCTTGCATTATGATTCGAAGTTAAAATCCTCAAATTTGGTATAATCTTGACTTTTTTCACGTTTTTCATGTAGTTTGATATTACGTAAATATATTCATTTTTACCAATATTTCGATACTATTTCATGTAGTATCACGATATGTGATTTGGCCTTCAAATCTCAGAATTTCGCAAAATATTGCATTTTTAATCAAGTTTTCTTGCATTTTGTTTCGTACGAGAAATCATCGAATTTAGCAATATTTTGACGTTTATCATTCCCTTTTCCTTTATGTGATTTAATCAAAATATCATCGAATTAGGCAATATTTTGCCGTTTTTCCACGTTTTTGTGAATTTTAAGTTTATTAGTATTAACTCAATAAATATACAATAAAAATGATGCAAACACATAATTGATTAGATTATAACCTTAAATACTTCATTTTCAATCATCTATTTGTTTCTCGTTAAAATACTGAGTAAGATATTGAAAATGGGAGAAGTTCTGTTTTTATTGCATATATCGACGTTTCAGCCGGATTAGAGCGGTTTTACGTGTACATCTTCCATCGGTAATATGAACGGAATATCAGGAACATTTCAGTTAATTCTAATGAAAACACATTGATTTTTATCATTTGTATTGGAAACAACATTGTCATATGTCTTTTCTTGGATCTAAATAATACGAAACCTTGCATTATGATTCGAAGTTAAAATCCTCAAATTTGGTATAATCGTGACTTTTTTCACGTTTTTCATGTAGTTTGATATTACGTAAATATATTCATTTTTACCAATATTTCGATACTATTTCATGTAGTATCACAATATGTGATTTGGCATTCAAATCTCAGAATTTCGCATAATATTGCATTTTAAGCAAGTTTTCTTGCATTTTGTTTCGTACGAGAAATCATCGAATTTAGCAATATTTTGACGTTTATCATTCCCTTTTCCTTTATGTGATTTAATCAAAATATCATCGAATTAGGCAATATTTTGCCGTTTTTCCACGTTTTTGTGAATTTTCAGTTTATTAGTATTAACTCAAAAAATATACAATAAAAATGATGCAAACACATAATTGATTAGATTATAACCTTAAATACTTCATTTTCAATCATCTATTTGTTTCTCTTTAAAATACTGATTAAGATATTGAAAAGGGGGGAAGATCTGTTTTTATTGCATATATCGACGTTTCAGCCGGATTAGAGCGGTTTTACGTGGACATCTTCCATCGGTAATATAAACGGAAAATCAAGAACATTTTAGTTAATTCTAATGAAAACACATTGATTTTTATAATTTGTATTGGAAACAACATTGTCATATGTCTTTTCATGGATCTAAATAGTACGAAACCTCGCTCTATGATTCGAAGTAAAAATCCTCAAATTTGGTATAATCGTGACTTTTTTCACGTTTTTCATGTAGTTTGATATTACGTAAATATATTCATTTTTACCAATATTTCGATACTATTTCATGTAGTATCACGATATGTGATTTGGCCTTCAAATCTCAGAATTTCGCATAATATTGCATTTTAAGCAAGTTTTCTTGCATTTTGTTTCGTACGAGAAATCATCGAATTTAGCAATATTTTGAAGTTTATCATTCCCTTTTCCTTTATGTGATTTAATCAAAATATCATCGAATTAGGCAATATTTTGCCGTTTTTCCACGTTTTTGTGAATTTTCAGTTTATTAGTATTAACTCATTAAATATACAATAAAAATGATGGAAACACATAATTGATTAGATAGTAACCTTAAATACTTCATTTTCAATCATCTATTTGTTTCTCGTTAAAATACTGAGTAAGATATTGAAAAGGGGAGAAGTTCGGTTTTTATTGCATATATCGACGTTTCAGCCGGAATAGAGCGGTTTTGCGTGTACATCTTCCATCGGTAATATAAACGGAAAATCAGGAACATTTTAGTTAATTCTAATGAAAACACATTGATTTTTATAATTTGTATTGGAAACAACATTGTCATATGTCTTTTCATGGATCTAAATAGTACGAAACCTCGCTCTATGATTCGAAGTTAAAATCCTGAAATTTGGTATAATCGTGACTTTTTTCACGTTTTTCATGTAGTTTGATATTACGTAAATATATTCATTTTTACCAATATTTCGATACTATTTCATGTAGTATCACGATATGTGATTTGCCCTTCAAATCTCAGAATTTCGCATAATATTGCATTTTAAGCAAGTTTTCTTGCATTTTGTTTCGTACGAGAAATCATCGAATTTAGCAATATTTTGACGTTTATCATTCCCTTTTCCTTTATGTGATTTATTCAAAATATCATCGAATTTGGCAATATTTTGCCGTTTTTCCACGTTTTTGTGAATTTTCAGTTTATTAGTATTAACTCAATAAATATACAATAAAAATGATGCAAACACATAATTGATTAGATTATAACCTTAAATACTTCATTTTCAATCATCTATTTGTTTCTCTTTAAAATACTGAGTAAGATATTGAAAAGGGGAGAAGTTCTGTTTTTATTGCATATATCGACGTTTCAGCCGGATTAGAGCGGTTTTACGTGTACATCTTCCATCGGTAATATAAACGGAAAATCAGGAACATTTCACTTAATTCTAATGAAAACACATTGATTTTTATCATTTTTGTTGGAAACAACATTGTCATATGTCTTTTCTTGGATCTAAATAATACGAAACCTTGCATTATGATTCGAAGTTAAAATCCTCAAATTTGGTATAATCTTGACTTTTTTCACGTTTTTCATGTAGTTTGATATTACGTAAATATATTCATTTTTACCAATATTTCGATACTATTTCATGTAGTATCACGATACGTGATTTGGCCTTCAAATCTCAGAATTTCGCAAAATATTGCATTTTTAATCAAGTTTTCTTGCATTTTGTTTCGTACGAGAAATCATCGAATTTAGCAATATTTTGACGTTTATCATTCCTTTTTCCTTTATGTGATTTAATCAAAATATCATCGAATTAGGCAATATTTTGCCGTTTTTCCACGTTTTTGTGAATTTTAAGTTTATTAGTATTAACTCAATAAATATACAATAAAAATGATGCAAACACATAATTGATTAGATTATAACCTTAAATACTTCATTTTCAATCATCTATTTGTTTCTCTTTAAAATACTGATTAAGATATTGAAAAGGGGGGAAGATCTGTTTTTATTGCATATATCGACGTTTCAGCTGGATTAGAGCGGTTTTACGTGGACATCTTCCATCGGTAATATAAACGGAAAATCAAGAACATTTTAGTTAATTCTAATGAAAACACATTGATTTTTATAATTTGTATTGGAAACAACATTGTCATATGTCTTTTCATGGATCTAAATAGTACGAAACCTCGCTCTATGATTCGAAGTTAAAATCCTCAAATTTGGTATAATCGTGACTTTTTTCACGTTTTTCATGTAGTTTGATATTACGTAAATATATTCATTTTTACCAATATTTCGATACTATTTCATGTAGTATCACGATATGTGATTTGGCCTTCAAATCTCAGAATTTCGCATAATATTGCATTTTAAGCAAGTTTTCTTGCATTTTGTTTCGTACGAGAAATCATCGAATTTTAGCAATATTTTGACAGTTTATCATTCCCTTCTCCTTTATGTGATTTAATAAAAATATCATCGAATTAGGCAATATTTTGCCGTTTTTCCACGTTTTTGTGAATTTTCAGTTTCTTAGTATTAATTCATTAAATATACAATAAAAATGATGCAAACACATAATTGATTAGATAGTAACCTTAAATACATCATTTTCAATCATCTATTTGTTTCTCGTTAAAATACTGAGTAAGATATTGAAAAGGGGAGAAGTTCTGTTTTTATTGCATATATCGACGTTTCAGCCGGATTAGAGCGGTTTTACGTGTACATCTTCCATCGGTAATATGAACGGAATATCAGGAACATTTCAGTTAATTCTAATGAAAACACATTGATTTTTATCATTTGTATTGGAAACACCATTGTCATATGTCTTTTCTTGGATCTAAATAATACGAAACCTTGCATTATGATTCGAAGTTAAAATCCTCAAATTTGGTATAATCGTGACATTTTTTCACGTTTTTCATGTAGTTTGATATTACGTAAATATATTCATTTTTACCAATATTTCGATACTATTTCATGTAGTATCACAATATGTGATTTGGCATTCAAATCTCAGAATTTCGCATAATATTGCATTTTAAGCAAGTTTTCTTGCATTTTGTTTCGTACGAGAAATCATCGAATTTAGCAATATTTTGACGTTTATCATTCCCTTTTCCTTTATGTGATTTAATCAAAATATCATCGAATTAGGCAATATTTTGCCGTTTTTCCACGTTTTTGTGAATTTTCAGTTTATTAGTATTAACTCAATAAATATACAATAAAAATGATGCAAACACATAATTGATTAGATTATAACCTTAAATACTTCATTTTCAATCATCTATTTGTTTCTCTTTAAAATACTGATTAAGATATTGAAAAGGGGGGAAGATCTGTTTTTATTGCATATATCGACGTTTCAGCCGGATTAGAGCGGTTTTACGTGGACATCTTCCATCGGTAATATAAACGGAAAATCAAGAACATTTTAGTTAATTCTAATGAAAACATATTGATTTTTATAATTTGTATTGGAAACAACATTGTCATATGTCTTTTCATGGATCTAAATAGTACGAAACCTCGCTTTATGATTCGAAGTTAAAATCCTGAAATTTGGTATAATCGTGACTTTTTTCACGTTTTTCATGTAGTTTGATATTACGTAAATATATTCATTTTTATCAATAATTCGATACTATTTCATGTAGTATCACGATATGTGATTTGGCCTTCAAATCTCAGAATTTCGCATAATATTGCATTTTAAGCAAGTTTTCTTGCATTTTGTTTCGTACGAGAAATCATCGAATTTAGCAATATTTTGACGTTTATCATTCCCTTTTCCTTTATGTGATTTAATCAAAATATCATCGAATTAGGCAATATTTTGCCGTTTTTCCACGTTTTTGTGAATTTTAAGTTTATTAGTATTAACTCAATAAATATACAATAAAAATGATGCAAACACATAATTGATTAGATTATAACCTTAAATACTTCATTTTCAATCATCTATTTGTTTCTCTTTAAAATACTGATTAAGATATTGAAAAGGGGGGAAGATCTGTTTTTATTGCATATATCGACGTTTCAGCTGGATTAGAGCGGTTTTACGTGGACATCTTCCATCGGTAATATAAACGGAAAATCAGGAACATTTTAGTTAATTCTAATGAAAACACATTGATTTTTATAATTTGTATTGGAAACAACATTGTCATGTCTTTTCATGGATCTAAATAGTACGAAACCTCGCTTTATGATTCGAAGTTAAAATCCTCAAATTTGGTATAATCGTGACTTTTTTCACGTTTTTCATGTAGTTTGATATTACGTAAATATATTCATTTTTACCAATATTTCGATACTATTTCATGTAGTATCACGATATGTGATTTGGCCTTCAAATCTCAGAATTTCGCATAATATTGCATTTTAAGCAAGTTTTCTTGCATTTTGTTTCGTACGAGAAATCATCGAATTTAGCAATATTTTGACGTTTATCATTCCCTTCTCCTTTATGTGATTTAATCAAAATATCATCGAATTAGGCAATATTTTGCCGTTTTTCCACGTTTTTGTGAATTTTCAGTTTCTTAGTATTAATTCATTAAATATACAATAAAAATGATGCAAACACATAATTGATTAGATAGTAACCTTAAATACATCATTTTCAATCATCTATTTGTTTCTCGTTAAAATACTGAGTAAGATATTGAACAGGGGAGAAGTTCTGTTTTTATTGCATATATCGACGTTTCAGCCGGATTAGAGCGGTTTTACGTGTACATCTTCCATCGGTAATATGGACGGAATATCAGGAACATTTCAGTTAATTCTAATGAAAACACATTGATTTTTATCATTTGTATTGGAAACAACATTGTCATATGTCTTTTCTTGGATCTAAATAATACGAAACCTTGCATTATGATTCGAAGTTAAAATCCTCAAATTTGGTATAATCGTGACTTTTTTCACGTTTTTCATGTAGTTTGATATTACGTAAATATATTCATTTTTACCAATATTTCGATACTATTTCATGTAGTATCACAATATGTGATTTGGCATTCAAATCTCAGAATTTCGCATAATATTGCATTTTAAGCAAGTTTTCTTGCATTTTGTTTCGTACGAGAAATCATCGAATTTAGCAATATTTTGACGTTTATCATTCCCTTTTCCTTTATGTGATTTAATCAAAATATCATCGAATTAGGCAATATTTTGCCGTTTTTCCACGTTTTTGTGAATTTTCAGTTTATTAGTATTAACTCAATAAATATACAATAAAAATGATGCAAACACATAATTGATTAGATTATAACCTTAAATACTTCATTTTCAATCATCTATTTGTTTCTCTTTAAAATACTGATTAAGATATTGAAAAGGGGGGAAGATCTGTTTTTATTGCATATATCGACGTTTCAGCCGGATTAGAGCGGTTTTACGTGGACATCTTCCATCGATAATATAAACGGAAAATCAAGAACATTTTAGTTAATTCTAATGAAAACACATTGATTTTTATAATTTGTATTGGAAACAACATTGTCATATGTCTTTTCATGGATCTAAATAGTACGAAACCTCGCTCTATGATTCGAAGTTAAAATCCTCAAATTTGGTATAATCGTGACTTTTTTCACGTTTTTCATGTAGTTTGATATTACGTAAATATATTCATTTTTACCAATATTTCGATACTATTTCATGTAGTATCACGATATGTGATTTGGCCTTCAAATCTCAGAATTTCGCATAATATTGCATTTTAAGCAAGTTTTCTTGCATTTTGTTTCGTACGAGAAATCATCGAATTTAGCAATATTTTGACGTTTATCATTCCCTTTTCCTTTATGTGATTTAATCAAAATATCATCGAATTAGGCAATATTTTGCCGTTTTTCCACGTTTTTGTGAATTTTCAGTTTATTAGTATTAACTCATTAAATATACAATAAAAATGATGGAAACACATAATTGATTAGATAGTAACCTTAAATACTTCATTTTCAATCATCTATTTGTTTCTCGTTAAAATACTGAGTAAGATATTGAAAAGGGGAGAAGTTCGGTTTTTATTGCATATATCGACGTTTCAGCCGGAATAGAGCGGTTTTGCGTGTACATCTTCCATCGGTAATATAAACGGAAAATCAGGAACATTGTAGTTAATTCTAATGAAAACACATTGATTTTTATAATTTGTATTGGAAACAACATTGTCATGTCTTTTCATGGATCTAAATAGTACGAAACCTCGCTTTATGATTCGAAGTTAAAATTCTGAAATTTGGTATAATCGTGACTTTTTTCACGTTTTTCATGTAGTTTGATATTACGTAAATATATTCATTTTTACCAATATTTCGATACTATTTCATGTAGTATCACGATATGTGATTTGGCCTTCAAATCTCAGAATTTCGCATAATATTGCATTTTAAGCAAGTTTTCTTGCATTTTGTTTCGTACGAGAAATCATCGAATTTAGCAATATTTTGACGTTTATCATTCCCTTCTCCTTTATGTGATTTAATCAAAATATCATCGAATTAGGCAATATTTTGCCGTTTTTCCACGTTTTTGTGAATTTTCAGTTTCTTAGTATTAATTCATTAAATATACAATAAAAATGATGCAAACACATAATTGATTAGATAGTAACCTTAAATACATCATTTTCAATCATCTATTTGTTTCTCGTTAAAATACTGAGTAAGATATTGAAAAGGGGAGAAGTTCTGTTTTTATTGCATATATCGACGTTTCAGCCGGATTAGAGCGGTTTTACGTGTACATCTTCCATCGGTAATATGAACGGAATATCAGGAACATTTCAGTTAATTCTAATGAAAACACATTGATTTTTATCATTTGTATTGGAAACAACATTGTCATATGTCTTTTCTTGGATCTAAATAATACGAAACCTTGCATTATGATTCGAAGTTAAAATCCTCAAATTTGGTATAATCGTGACTTTTTTCACGTTTTTCATGTAGTTTGATATTACGTAAATATATTCATTTTTACCAATATTTCGATACTATTTCATGTAGTATCACAATATGTGATTTGGCATTCAAATCTCAGAATTTCGCATAATATTGCATTTTAAGCAAGTTTTCTTGCATTTTGTTTCGTACGAGAAATCATCGAATTTAGCAATATTTTGACGTTTATCATTCCCTTTTCCTTTATGTGATTTAATCAAAATATCATCGAATTAGGCAATATTTTGCCGTTTTTCCACGTTTTTGTGAATTTTCAGTTTATTAGTATTAACTCAATAAATATACAATAAAAATGATGCAAACACATAATTGATTAGATTATAACCTTAAATACTTCATTTTCAATCATCTATTTGTTTCTCTTTAAAATACTGATTAAGATATTGAAAAGGGGGGAAGATCTGTTTTTATTGCATATATCGACGTTTCAGCCGGATTAGAGCGGTTTTACGTGGACATCTTCCATCGGTAATATAAACGGAAAATCAAGAACATTTTAGTTAATTCTAATGAAAACACATTGATTTTTATAATTTGTATTGGAAACAACATTGTCATATGTCTTTTCATGGATCTAAATAGTACGAAACCTCGCTCTATGATTCGAAGTTAAAATCCTCAAATTTGGTATAATCGTGACTTTTTTCACGTTTTTCATGTAGTTTGATATTACGTAAATATATTCATTTTTACCAATATTTCGATACTATTTCATGTAGTATCACGATATGTGATTTGGCCTTCAAATCTCAGAATTTCGCATAATATTGCATTTTAAGCAAGTTTTCTTGCATTTTGTTTCGTACGAGAAATCATCGAATTTAGCAATATTTTGACGTTTATCATTCCCTTTTCCTTTATGTGATTTAATCAAAATATCATCGAATTAGACAATATTTTGCCGTTTTTCCACGTTTTTGTGAATTTTCAGTTTATTAGTATTAACTCAATAAATATACAATAAAAATGATGCAAACACATAATTGATTAGATTATAACCTTAAATACTTCATTTTCAATCATCTATTTGTTTCTCTTTAAAATACTGATTAAGATATTGAAAAGGAGGGAAGATCTGTTTTTATTGCATATATCGACGTTTCAGCCGGATTAGAGCGGTTTTACGTGGACATCTTCCATCGGTAATATAAACGGAAAATCAGGAACATTTTAGTTAATTCTAATGAAAACACATTGATTTTTATAATTTGTATTGGAAACAACATTGTCATATGTCTTTTCATGGATCTAAATAGTACGAAACCTCGCTTTATGATTCGAAGTTAAAATCCTCAAATTTGGTATAATCGTGACTTTTTTCACGTTTTTCATGTAGTTTGATATTACGTAAATATATTAATTTTTACCAATATTTCGATACTATTTCACGTAGTATCACGATATGTGATTTGGCCTTCAAATCTCAGAATTTCGCATAATATTGCATTTTAAGCAAGTTTTCTTGCATTTTGTTTCATACGAGAAATCATCGAATTTAGCAATATTTTGACGTTTATCATTCCCTTTTCCTTTATGTGATTTAATCAAAATATCATCGAATTAGGCAATATTTTGCCGTTTTTCCAAGTTTTTGTGAATTTTCAATTTATTAGTATTAATTCATTAAATATACAATAAAAATGATGCAAACACATAATTGATTAGATAGTAACCTTAAATACTTCATTTTCAATCATCTATTTGTTTCTCTTTAAAATACTGAGTAAGATATTGAAAAGGGGAGAAGTTCTGTTTTTATTGCATATACCGACGTTTCAGCCGGATTAGAGCGGTTTTACGTGGACATCTTCCATCGGTAATATAAACGGAAAATCAGGAACATTTTAGTTAATTCTAATGAAAACACATTGATTTTTATAATTTGTATTGGAAACAACATTGTCATATGTCTTTTCATGGATCTAAATAGTACGAAACCTCGCTTTATGATTCGAAGTTAAAATCCTCAAATATGGTATAATAGTGACTTTTTTCACGTTTTTCATGTAGTTAGATACTACGTAAATATATTCATTTTTACCAATATTTCGATACTATTTCATGTAGTATCACGATATATGATTTGGCCTTCAAATCTCAGAATTTCGCATAATATTGCATTTTAAGCAAGTTTTCTTGCATTTTGTTTCGTACGAGAAATCATCGAATTTAGCAATATTTTGACGTTTATCATTCCCTTTTCCTTTATGTGATTTAATCAAAATATCATCGAATTAGGCAATATTTTGCTGTTTTTCCACGTTTTTGTGATTTTTCAGTTTATAGTATTAATTCATTAAATATACAATAAAAATGATGCAAACGCATAATTGATTAAATAGTAACCTTAAATACTTCATTTTCAATCATCTATTTGTTTCTCATTAAAATACTGAGTAAGATATTGAAAAGGGGAGAAGTTCGGTTTTTATTGCATATATCGACGTTTCAGCCGGAATAGAGCGGTTTTGCGTGTACATCTTCCATCGGTAATATAAACGGAAAATCAGGAACATTTTAGTTAATTCTAATGAAAACACATTGATTTTTATAATTTGTATTGGAAACAACATTGTCATATGTCTTTTCATGGATCTAAATAGTTCGAAACCTCGCTTTATGATTCGAAGTTAAAATCCTCAAATTTGGTATAATAGTGACTTTTTTCACGTTTTTCATGTAGTTTGATATTATGTAAATATATTCATTTTTACCAATATTTCGATACTATTTCATGTAGTATCACGATATGTGATTTGGCCTTCAAATCTCAGAATTTCGCATAATATTGCATTTTAAGCAAGTTTTCTTGCATTTTGTTTCGTACGAGAAATCATCGAATTTAGCAATATTTTGACGTTTATCATTCCCTTTTCCTTTATGTGATTTAATCAAAATATCACCGAATTAGGCAATATTTTGCCGTTTTTCCACGTTTTTGTGAATTTTCAGTTTATTAGTTGTAACTCAATAAATATACAATCAAAATGATGCAAACACATAATTGATTAGATTATAACCTTAAATACTTCATTTTCAATCATCTATTTGTTTCTCATTAAAATACTGAGTAAGATATTGAAAAGGGGAGAAGTTCGGTTTTTATTGCATATATCGACGTTTCAGCCGGAATAGAGCGGTTTTGCGTGTACATCTTCCATCGGTAATATAAACGGAAAATCAGGAACATTTTAGTTAATTCTAATGAAAACACATTGATTTTTATAATTTGTATTGGAAACAACATTGTCATATGTCTTTTCATGGATCTAAATAGTTCGAAACCTCGCTTTATGATTCGAAGTTAAAATCCTCAAATTTGGTATAATAGTGACTTTTTTCACGTTTTTCATGTAGTTTGATATTACGTAAATATATTCATTTTTACCAATATTTCGATACTATTTCATGTAGTATCACGATATATGATTTGGCCTTCAAATCTCAGAATTTCGCATAATATTGCATTTTAAGCAAGTTTTGATGCAAACACATAATTGATAAGATTATAACCATAAATACTTCATTTACAATCATCTATTTGTTTCTCTTTAAAATACTGAGTAAGATATTGAAAAGGGGAGAAGTTCTGTTTTTATTGCATATATCGACGTTTCAGCCGGATTAGAGCGGTTTTACGTGTACATCTTCCATCGGTAATATGAACGGAAAATCAGGAACATTTCAGTTAATTCTAATGAAAACACATTGATTTTTATCATTTGTATTGGAAACAACATTGTCATATGTCTTTTCTTGGATCTAAATAATACGAAACCTTGCATTATGATTCGAAGTTAAAATCCTCAAATTTGGTATAATCGTGACTTTTTTCACGTTTTTCATGTAGTTTGATATTACGTAAATATATTCATTTTTACCAATATTTCGATACTGTTTCATGTAGTATCACGATATGTGATTTGCCATTCAAATCTCAGAATTTCGCATAATATTGCAT
The DNA here is from genome assembly GCF_040958095.1 of Procambarus clarkii. NCBI lineage: Eukaryota > Metazoa > Arthropoda > Malacostraca > Decapoda > Cambaridae > Procambarus > Procambarus clarkii. Next base: position 83,279 of record NW_027189404.1, on the reverse strand, counting down.
TTTAAGCAAGTTTTCTTGCATTTTGTTTCGTACGAGAAATCATCGAATTTAGCAATATTTTGACGTTTATCATTCCCTTTTCCTTTATGTGATTTAATCAAAATATCATCGAATTAGGCAATATTTTGCCGTTTTTCCACGTTTTTGTGAATTTTCAGTTTATTAGTATTAACTCAATAAATATACAATAAAAATGATGCAAACACATAATTGATTAGATTATAACCTTAAATACTTCATTTTCAATCATCTATTTGTTTCTCTTTAAAATACTGATTAAGATATTGAAAAGGGGGGAAGATCTGTTTTTATTGCATATATCGACGTTTCAGCCGGATTAGAGCGGTTTTACGTGGACATCTTCCATCGGTAATATAAACGGAAAATCAGGAACATTTTAGTTAATTCTAATGAAAACACATTGATTTTTATAATTTGTATTGGAAACAACATTGTCATATGTCTTTTCATGGATCTAAATAGTACGAAACCTCGCTTTATGATTCGAAGTTAAAATCCTCAAATTTGGTATAATCGTGACTTTTTTCACGTTTTTCATGTAGTTTGATATTACGTAAATATATTCATTTTTACCAATATTTCGATACTATTTCACGTAGTATTACGATATGTGATTTGGCCTTCAAATCTCAGAATTTCGCATAATATTGCATTTTAAGCAAGTTTTCTTGCATTTTGTTTCGTACGAGAAATCATCGAATTTAGCAATATTTTGACGTTTATCATTCCCTTTTCCTTTACGTGATTTAATCAAAATATCATCGAATTAGGCAATATTTTGCTGTTTTTCCACGTTTTTGTGAATTTTCAGTTTATTAGTATTAATTCATTAAATATACAATAAAAATGATGCAAACACATAATTGATTAGATAGTAACCTTAAATACTTCATTTTCAATCATCTATTTGTTTCTCGTTAAAATACTGAGTAAGATATTGAAAAGGGGAGAAGTTCGGTTTTTATTGCATATATCGACGTTTCAGCCGGAATAGAGCGGTTTTGCGTGTAGATCTTCCATCGGTAATATAAACGGAAAATCAGGAACATTTTAGTTAATTCTAATGAAAACACATTGATTTTTATAATTTGTATTGGAAACAACATTGTCATGTCTTTTCATGGATCTGAATAGTACGAAACCTCGCTTTATGATTCGAAGTTAAAATCCTCAAATTTGGTATAATCGTGACTTTTTTCACGTTTTTCATGTAGTTTGATATTACGTAAATATATTCATTTTTACCAATATTTCGATACTATTTCATGTAGTATCACGATATATGATTTGGCCTTCAAATCTCAGAATTTCGCATAATACTGCATTTTAAGCAAGTTTTCTTGCATTTTGTTTCGTACGAGAAATCATCGAATTTAGCAATATTTTGACGTTTATCATTCCCTTTTCCCCTATGTGATTTAATCAAAATATCATCGAATTAGGCAATATTTTGCCGTTTTTCCACGTTTTTGTGAATTTTCAGTTTATTAGTATTAACTCAATAAATATACAATAAAAATGATGCAAACACATAATTGATTAGATTATAACCTTAAATACTTCATTTACAATCATCTATTTGTTTCTCTTTAAAATACTGAGTAAGATATTGAAAAGGGGAGAAGTTCTGTTTTTATTGCATATATCGACGTTTCAGCCGGATTAGAGCGGTTTTAGGTGTACATCTTCCATCGGTAATATGAACGGAAAATCAGGAACATTTCAGTTAATTCTAATGAAAACACATTGATTTTTATCATTTGTATTGGAAACAACATTGTCATATGTCTTTTCATGGATCTAAATAGTACGAAACCTCGCTTTATGATTCGAAGTTAAAATCCTCAAATTTGGTATAATAGTGACTTTTTTCACGTTTTTCATGTAGTTTGATATTACGTAAATATATTCATTTTTACCAATATTTCGATACTATTTCATGTAGTATCACGATATATGATTTGGCCTTCAAATCTCAGAATTTCGCATAATACTGCATTTTAAGCAAGTTTTCTTGCATTTTGTTTCGTACGAGAAATCATCGAATTTAGCAATATTTTGACGTTTATCATTCCCTTTTCCCCTATGTGATTTAATCAAAATATCATCGAATTAGGCAATATTTTGCCGTTTTTCCACGTTTTTGTGAATTTTCAGTTTATTAGTATTAACTCAATAAATATACAATAAAAATGATGCAAACACATAATTGATTAGATTATAACCTTAAATACTTCATTTACAATCATCTATTTGTTTCTCTTTAAAATACTGCGTAAGATATTGAAAAGGGGAGAAGTTCTGTTTTTATTGCATATATCGACGTTTCAGCCGGATTAGAGCGGTTTTAGGTGTACATCTTCCATCGGTAATATGAACGGAAAATCAGGAACATTTCAATTAATTCTAATGAAAACACATTGATTTTTATCATTTGTATTGGAAACAACATTGTCATATGTCTTTTCATGGATCTAAATAGTACGAAACCTCGCTTTATGATTCGAAGTTAAAATCCTCAAATTTGGTATAATAGTGACTTTTTTCACGTTTTTCATGTAGTTTGATATTACGTAAATATATTCATTTTTACCAATATTTCGATACTATTTCATGTAGTATCACGATATGTGATTTGGCATTCAAATCTCAGAATTTCGCATAATATTGCATTTTAAGCAAGTTTTCTTGCATTTTGTTTCGTACGAGAAATCATCGAATTTAGCAATATTTTGACGTTCATCATTCCCTTTTCCTTTATGTGATTTAATCAAAATATCATCGAATTAGGCAATATTTTGCCGTTTTTTCCACGTTTTTGTGAATTTTCAGTTTATTAGTATTAATTCATTAAATATACAATAAAAATGATGCAAACACATAATTGATTAGATAGTAACCTTAAATACTTCATTTTCAATCATCTATTTGTTTCTCTTTAAAATACTGAGTAAGATATTGAAAAGGGGAGAAGTTCGGTTTTTATTGCATATATCGACGTTTCAGCCGGAATAGAGCGGTTTTGCGTGTACATCTTCCATCGGTAATATAAACGGAAAATCAGGAACATTTTAGTTAATTCTAATGAAAACACATTGATTTTTATAATTTGTATTGGAAACAACATTGTCATATGTCTTTTCATGGATCTAAATAGTACGAAACCTCGCTTTATGATTCGAAGTTAAAATCCTCAAATTTGGTATAATAGTGACTTTTTTCACGTTTTTCATGTAGTTTGATATTACGTAAATATATTCATTTTTACCAATATTTCGATACTATTTCATGTAGTATCACGATATGTGATTTGGCCTTCAAATCTCAGAATTTCGCATAATATTGCATTTTAAGCAAGTTTTCTTTCATTTTGTTTCGTACGAGAAATCATCGAATTTAGCAATATTTTGACGTTTATCATTCCCTTTTCCTTTATGTGATTTAATCAAAATATCATCGAATTAGGCAATATTTTGCTGTTTTTCCACGTTTTTGTGAATTTTCAGTATATTAGTATTAATTCATTAAATATACAATAAAAATGATGCAAACACATAATTGATTAGATAGTAACCTTAAATACTTCATTTTCAATCATCTATTTGTTTCTCTTTAAAATACTGATTAAGATATTGAAAAGGGGAGAAGTTCTGTTTTTATTGCATATACCGACGTTTCAGCCGGATTAGAGCGGTTTTACGTGGACATCTTCCATCGGTAATATAAACGGAAAATCAGGAACATTTTAGTTAATTCTAATGAAAACACATTGATTTTTATAATTTGTATTGGAAACAACATTGTCATATGTCTTTTCATGGATCTAAATAGTACGAAACCTCGCTTTATGATTCGAAGTTAAAATCCTCAAATATGGTATAATAGTGACTTTTTTCACGTTTTTCATGTAGTTAGATACTACGTAAATATATTCATTTTTACCAATATTTCGATACTATTTCATGTAGTATCACGATATATGATTTGGCCTTCAAATCTCAGAATTTCGCATAATATTGCATTTTAAGCAAGTTTTCTTGCATTTTGTTTCGTACGAGAAATCATCGAATTTAGCAATATTTTGACGTTTATCATTCCCTTTTCCTTTATGTGATTTAATCAAAATATCATCGAATTAGGCAATATTTTGCTGTTTTTCCACGTTTTTGTGATTTTTCAGTTTATAGTATTAATTCATTAAATATACAATAAAAATGATGCAAACGCATAATTGATTAAATAGTAACCTTAAATACTTCATTTTCAATCATCTATTTGTTTCTCATTAAAATACTGAGTAAGATATTGAAAAGGGGAGAAGTTCGGTTTTTATTGCATATATCGACGTTTCAGCCGGAATAGAGCGGTTTTGCGTGTACATCTTCCATCGGTAATATAAACGGAAAATCAGGAACATTTTAGTTAATTCTAATGAAAACACATTGATTTTTATAATTTGTATTGGAAACAACATTGTCATATGTCTTTTCATGGATCTAAATAGTTCGAAACCTCGCTTTATGATTCGAAGTTAAAATCCTCAAATTTGGTATAATAGTGACTTTTTTCACGTTTTTCATGTAGTTTGATATTATGTAAATATATTCGTTTTTACCAATATTTCGATACTATTTCATGTAGTATCACGATATGTGATTTGGCCTTCAAATCTCAGAATTTCGCATAATATTGCATTTTAAGCAAGTTTTCTTGCATTTTGTTTCGTACGAGAAATCATCGAATTTAGCAATATTTTGACGTTTATCATTCCCTTTTCCTTTATGTGATTTAATCAAAATATCACCGAATTAGGCAATATTTTGCCGTTTTTCCACGTTTTTGTGAATTTTCAGTTTATTAGTTGTAACTCAATAAATATACAATCAAAATGATGCAAACACATAATTGATTAGATTATAACCTTAAATACTTCATTTTCAATCATCTATTTGTTTCTCATTAAAATACTGAGTAAGATATTGAAAAGGGGAGAAGTTCGGTTTTTATTGCATATATCGACGTTTCAGCCGGAATAGAGCGGTTTTGCGTGTACATCTTCCATCGGTAATATAAACGGAAAATCAGGAACATTTTAGTTAATTCTAATGAAAACACATTGATTTTTATAATTTGTATTGGAAACAACATTGTCATATGTCTTTTCATGGATCTAAATAGTTCGAAACCTCGCTTTATGATTCGAAGTTAAAATCCTCAAATTTGGTATAATAGTGACTTTTTTCACGTTTTTCATGTAGTTTGATATTACGTAAATATATTCATTTTTACCAATATTTCGATACTATTTCATGTAGTATAACGGTATATGATTTGGCCTTCAAATCTCAGAATTTCGCATAATATTGCATTTTAAGCAAGTTTTGATGCAAACACATAATTGATAAGATTATAACCATAAATACTTCATTTACAATCATCTATTTGTTTCTCTTTAAAATACTGAGTAAGATATTGAAAAGGGGAGAAGTTCTGTTTTTATTGCATATATCGACGTTTCAGCCGGATTAGAGCGGTTTTACGTGTACATCTTCCATCGGTAATATGAACGGAAAATCAGGAACATTTCAGTTAATTCTAATGAAAACACATTGATTTTTATCATTTGTATTGGAAACAACATTGTCATATGTCTTTTCTTGGATCTAAATAATACGAAACCTTGCATTATGATTCGAAGTTAAAATCCTCAAATTTGGTATAATCGTGACTTTTTTCACGTTTTTCATGTAGTTTGATATTACGTAAATATATTCATTTTTACCAATATTTCGATACTGTTTCATGTAGTATCACGATATGTGATTTGCCATTCAAATCTCAGAATTTCGCATAATATTGCATTTTAAGCAAGTTTTCTTGCATTTTGTTTCGTACGAGAAATCATCGAATTTAGCAATATTTTGACGTTTATCATTCCCTTTTCCTTTATGTGATTTAATCAAAATATCATCGAATTAGGCAATATTTTGCCGTTTTTCCACGTTTTTGTGAATTTTCAGTTTATTAGTATTAACTCAATAAATATACAATAAAAATGATGCAAACACATAATTGATTAGATTATAACCTTAAATACTTCATTTTCAATCATCTATTTGTTTCTCTTTAAAATACTGATTAAGATATTGAAAAGGGGGGAAGATCTGTTTTTATTGCATATATCGACGTTTCAGCCGGATTAGAGCGGTTTTACGTGGACATCTTCCATCGGTAATATAAACGGAAAATCAGGAACATTTTAGTTAATTCTAATGAAAACACATTGATTTTTATAATTTGTATTGGAAACAACATTGTCATATGTCTTTTCATGGATCTAAATAGTACGAAACCTCGCTTTATGATTCGAAGTTAAAATCCTCAAATTTGGTATAATCGTGACTTTTTTCACGTTTTTCATGTAGTTTGATATTACGTAAATATATTCATTTTTACCAATATTTCGATACTATTTCACGTAGTATTACGATATGTGATTTGGCCTTCAAATCTCAGAATTTCGCATAATATTGCATTTTAAGCAAGTTTTCTTGCATTTTGTTTCGTACGAGAAATCATCGAATTTAGCAATATTTTGACGTTTATCATTCCCTTTTCCTTTACGTGATTTAATCAAAATATCATCGAATTAGGCAATATTTTGCTGTTTTTCCACGTTTTTGTGAATTTTCAGTTTATTAGTATTAATTCATTAAATATACAATAAAAATGATGCAAACACATAATTGATTAGATAGTAACCTTAAATACTTCATTTTCAATCATCTATTTGTTTCTCGTTAAAATACTGAGTAAGATATTGAAAAGGGGAGAAGTTCGGTTTTTATTGCATATATCGACGTTTCAGCCGGAATAGAGCGGTTTTGCGTGTAGATCTTCCATCGGTAATATAAACGGAAAATCAGGAACATTTCACTTAATTCTAATGAAAACACATTGATTTTTATCATTTTTGTTGGAAACAACATTGTCATATGTCTTTTCTTGGATCTAAATAATACGAAACCTTGCATTATGATTCGAAGTTAAAATCCTCAAATTTGGTATAATCGTGACTTTTTTCACGTTTTTCATGTAGTTTGATATTACGTAAATATATTCATTTTTACCAATATTTCGATACTATTTCATGTAGTATCACGATATGTGATTTGGCCTTCAAATCTCAGAATTTCGCATAATATTGCATTTTAAGCAAGTTTTCTTGCATTTTGTTTCGTACGAGAAATCATCGAATTTAGCAATATTTTGACGTTTATCATTCCCTTTTCCTTTATGTGATTTAATCAAAATATCATCGAATTAGGCAATATTTTGCCGTTTTTCCACGTTTTTGTGAATTTTCAGTTTATTAGTATTTACTCAATAAATATACAATAAAAATGATGCAAACACATAAATGATTAGATTATAACCTAAAATACTTCATTTTACTCATCTATTTGTTTCTCTTTAAAATACTGAGTAAGATATTGAAAAGGGGAGAAGTTCTGTTTTTATTGCATATATCGAAGTTTCAGCCGGATTAGAGCGGTTTTACGAGTACAACTTCCATCGGTAATATAAACGGAAAATCAGGAACATTTCAGTTAATTCTAATGAAAACACATTGATTTTTATCATTTGTATTGGAAACAACATTGTCATATGTCTTTTCATGGATCTAAATAGTACGAAACCTCGCTTTATGATTCGAAGTTAAAATCCTCAAATTTGGTATAATCGTGACTTTTTTCACGTTTTTCATGTAGTTTGATATTACGTAAATATATTCATTTTTATCAATATTTCGATACTATTTCATGTAGTATCACGATATGTGATTTGGCCTTCAAATCTCAGAATTTCGCATAATATTGCATTTTAAGCAAGTTTTCTTGCATTTTGTTTCGTACGAGAAATCATCGAATTTAGCAATATTTTGACGTTTATCATTCCCTTTTCCTTTATGTGATTTAATCAAAATATCATCGAATTAGGCAATATTTTGCCGTTTTTCCACGTTTTTGTGAATTTTCAGTTTATTAGTATTAACTCAATAAATATACAATAAAAATGATGCAAACACATAATTGATTAGATTATAACCTTAAATACTTCATTTTCAATCATCTATTTGTTTCTCTTTAAAATACTGATTAAGATATTGAAAAGGGGGGAAGATCTGTTTTTATTGCATATATCGACGTTTCAGCCGGATTAGAACGGTTTTGCGTTTACATCTTCCATCGGTAATATAAACGGAAAATCAGGAACATTTTAGTTAATTCTAATGAAAACACATTGATTTTTATAATTTGTATTGGAAACAACATTGTCATATGTCTTTTCATGGATCTAAATAGTACGAAACCTCGCTTTATGATTCGAAGTTAAAATCCTCAAATTTGGTATAATAGTGACTTTTTTCACGTTTTTCATGTAGTTTGATATTACGTAAATATATTCATTTTTACCAATATTTCGATACTATTTCATGTAGTATCACGATATATGATTTGGCCTTCAAATCTCAGAATTTCGCATAATACTGCATTTTAAGCAAGTTTTCTTGCATTTTGTTTCGTACGAGAAATCATCGAATTTAGCAATATTTTGACGTTTATCATTCCCTTTTCCCCTATGTGATTTAATCAAAATATCATCGAATTAGGCAATATTTTGCCGTTTTTCCACGTTTTTGTGAATTTTCAGTTTATTAGTATTAACTCAATAAATATACAATAAAAATGATGCAAACACATAATTGATTAGATTATAACCTTAAATACTTCATTTACAATCATCTATTTGTTTCTCTTTAAAATACTGAGTAAGATATTGAAAAGGGGAGAAGTTCTGTTTTTATTGCATATATCGACGTTTCAGCCGGATTAGAGCGGTTTTAGGTGTACATCTTCCATCGGTAATATGAACGGAAAGTCAGGAACATTTCAGTTAATTCTAATGAAAACACATTGATTTTTATCATTTGTATTGGAAACAACATTGTCATATGTCTTTTCATGGATCTAAATAGTACGAAACCTCGCTTTATGATTCGAAGTTAAAATCCTCAAATTTGGTATAATAGTGACTTTTTTCACGTTTTTCATGTAGTTTGATATTACGTAAATATATTCATTTTTACCAATATTTCGATACTATTTCATGTAGTATCACGATATATGATTTGGCCTTCAAATCTCAGAATTTCGCATAATACTGCATTTTAAGCAAGTTTTCTTGCATTTTGTTTCGTACGAGAAATCATCGAATTTAGCAATATTTTGACGTTTATCATTCCCTTTTCCCCTATGTGATTTAATCAAAATATCATCGAATTAGGCAATATTTTGCCGTTTTTCCACGTTTTTGTGAATTTTCAGTTTATTAGTATTAACTCAATAAATATACAATAAAAATGATGCAAACACATAATTGATTAGATTATAACCTTAAATACTTCATTTACAATCATCTATTTGTTTCTCTTTAAAATACTGCGTAAGATATTGAAAAGGGGAGAAGTTCTGTTTTTATTGCATATATCGACGTTTCAGCCGGATTAGAGCGGTTTTTGGTGTACATCTTCCATCGGTAATATGAACGGAAAATCAGGAACATTTCAGTTAATTCTAATGAAAACACATTGATTTTTATCATTTGTATTGGAAACAACATTGTCATATGTCTTTTCATGGATCTAAATAGTACGAAACCTCGCTTTATGATTCGAAGTTAAAATCCTCAAATTTGGTATAATAGTGACTTTTTTCACGTTTTTCATGTAGTTTGATATTACGTAAATATATTCATTTTTACCAATATTTCGATACTATTTCATGTAGTATCACGATATGTGATTTGGCATTCAAATCTCAGAATTTCGCATAATATTGCATTTTAAGCAAGTTTTCTTGCATTTTGTTTCGTACGAGAAATCATCGAATTTAGCAATATTTTGACGTTCATCATTCCCTTTTCCTTTATGTGATTTAATCAAAATATCATCGAATTAGGCAATATTTTGCCGTTTTTCCACGTTTTTGTGAATTTTCAGTTTATTAGTATTAATTCATTAAATATACAATAAAAATGATGCAAACACATAATTGATTAGATAGTAACCTTAAATACTTCATTTTCAATCATCTATTTGTTTCTCTTTAAAATACTGAGTAAGATATTGAAAAGGGGAGAAGTTCGGTTTTTATTGCATATATCGACGTTTCAGCCGGAATAGAGCGGTTTTGCGTGTACATCTTCCATCGGTAATATAAACGGAAAATCAGGAACATTTTAGTTAATTCTAATGAAAACACATTGATTTTTATAATTTGTATTGGAAACAACATTGTCATATGTCTTTTCATGGATCTAAATAGTACGAAACCTCGCTTTATGATTCGAAGTTAAAATCCTCAAATTTGGTATAATAGTGACTTTTTTCACGTTTTTCATGTAGTTTGATATTACGTAAATATATTCATTTTTACCAATATTTCGATACTATTTCATGTAGTATCACGATATGTGATTTGGCCTTCAAATCTCAGAATTTCGCATAATATTGCATTTTAAGCAAGTTTTCTTTCATTTTGTTTCGTACGAGAAATCATCGAATTTAGCAATATTTTGACGTTCATCATTCCCTTTTCTTTTATGTGATTTAATCAAAATATCATCGAATTTGGCAATGTTTTGCCGTTTTTCCACGTTTTTGTGAATTTTCAGTTTATTAGTATTAACTCAATAAATATACAATAAAAATGATGCAAACACATTATTGATTAGATTATAACCTTAAATACTTCATTTTCAATCATCTATTTGTTTCTCTTTAAAATACTAAGTAAGATATTGAAAAGGGGAGAAGTTCTGTTTTTATTGCATATATCGACGTTTCAGCCGGATTAGAGCGGTTTTACGTGTACATCTTCCATCGGTAATATAAACGGAAAATCAGGAACATTTCACTTAATTCTAATGAAAACACATTGATTTTTATCATTTTTGTTGGAAACAACATTGTCATATGTCTTTTCTTGGATCTAAATAATACGAAACCTTGCATTATGATTCGAAGTTAAAATCCTCAAATTTGGTATAATCGTGACTTTTTTCACGTTTTTCATGTAGTTTGATATTACGTAAATATATTCATTTTTACCAATATTTCGATACTATTTCATGTAGTATCACGATATGTGATTTGGCCTTCAAATCTCAGAATTTCGCATAATATTGCATTTTAAGCAAGTTTTCTTGCATTTTGTTTCGTACGAGAAATCATCGAATTTAGCAATATTTTGACGTTTATCATTCCCTTTTCCTTTATGTGATTTAATCAAAATATCATCGAATTAGGCAATATTTTGCCGTTTTTCCACGTTTTTGTGAATTTTCAGTTTATTAGTATTTACTCAATAAATATACAATAAAAATGATGCAAACACATAAATGATTAGATTATAACCTAAAATACTTCATTTTACTCATCTATTTGTTTCTCTTTAAAATACTGAGTAAGATATTGAAAAGGGGAGAAGTTCTGTTTTTATTGCATATATCGAAGTTTCAGCCGGATTAGAGCGGTTTTACGAGTACAACTTCCATCGGTAATATAAACGGAAAATCAGGAACATTTCAGTTAATTCTAATGAAAACACATTGATTTTTATCATTTGTATTGGAAACAACATTGTCATATGTCTTTTCATGGATCTAAATAGTACGAAACCTCGCTTTATGATTCGAAGTTAAAATCCTCAAATTTGGTATAATCGTGACTTTTTTCACGTTTTTCATGTAGTTTGATATTACGTAAATATATTCATTTTTACCAATATTTCGATATTTTTTCATGTAGTATCACGATATGTGATTTGGCCTTCAAATCTCAGAATTTCGCATAATATTGAATTTTAAGCAAGTTTTCTTGCATTTTGTTTCGTACGAGAAATCATCGAATTTAGCAATATTTTGACGTTCATCATTCCCTTTTCCTTTATGTGATTTAATCAAAATATCATCGAATTTGGCAATATTTTGCCGTTTTTCCACGTTTTTGTGAATTTTCAGTTTATTAGTATTAACTCAATAAATATACAATAAAAATGATGCAAACACATTATTGATTAGATTATAACCTTAAATACTTCATTTTCAATCATCTATTTGTTTCTCTTTAAAATACTAAGTAAGATATTGAAAAGGGGAGAAGTTCTGTTTTTATTGCATATATCGACGTTTCAGCCGGATTAGAGCGGTTTTACGTGTACATCTTCCATCGGTAATATAAACGGAAAATCAGGAACATTTCACTTAATTCTAATGAAAACACATTGATTTTTATCATTTTTGTTGGAAACAACATTGTCATATGTCTTTTCTTGGATCTAAATAATACGAAACCTTGCATTATGATTCGAAGTTAAAATCCTCAAATTTGGTATAATCGTGACTTTTTTCACGTTTTTCATGTAGTTTGATATTACGTAAATATATTCATTTTTACCAATATTTCGAACTATTTCATGTAGTATCACGATATGTGATTTGGCCTTCAAATCTCAGAATTTCGCATAATATTGCATTTTAAGCAAGTTTTCTTGCATTTTGTTTCGTACGAGAAATCATCGAATTTAGCAATATTTTGACGTTTATCATTCCCTTTTCCTTTATGTGATTTAATCAAAATATCACCGAATTAGGCAATATTTTGCCGTTTTTCCACGTTTTTGTGAATTTTAGTTTATTAGTATTAATTCATTAAATATACAATAAAAATGATGCAAACACATAATTGATTAGATAGTAACCTTAAATACTTCATTTTCAATCATCTATTTGTTTCTCTTTAAAATACTGAGTAAGATATTGAAAAGGGGAGAAGTTCGGTTTTTATTGCATATATCGACGTTTCAGCCGGAATAGAGCGGTTTTGCGTGTACATCTTCCATCGGTAATATAAACGGAAAATCAGGAACATTTTAGTTAATTCTAATGAAAACACATTGATTTTTATAATTTGTATTGGAAACAACATTGTCATATGTCTTTTCATGGATCTAAATAGTACGAAACCTCGCTTTATGATTCGAAGTTAAAATCCTCAAATTTGGTATAATAGTGACTTTTTTCACGTTTTTCATGTAGTTTGATATTACGTAAATATATTCATTTTTACCAATATTTCGATACTATTTCATGTAGTATCACGATATGTGATTTGGCCTTCAAATCTCAGAATTTCGCATAATATTGCATTTTAAGCAAGTTTTCTTTCATTTTGTTTCGTACGAGAAATCATCGAATTTAGCAATATTTTGACGTTCATCATTCCCTTTTCTTTTATGTGATTTAATCAAAATATCATCGAATTTGGCAATGTTTTGCCGTTTTTCCACGTTTTTGTGAATTTTCAGTTTATTAGTATTAACTCAATAAATATACAATAAAAATGATGCAAACACATTATTGATTAGATTATAACCTTAAATACTTCATTTTCAATCATCTATTTGTTTCTCTTTAAAATACTAAGTAAGATATTGAAAAGGGGAGAAGTTCTGTTTTTATTGCATATATCGACGTTTCAGCCGGATTAGAGCGGTTTTACGTGTACATCTTCCATCGGTAATATAAACGGAAAATCAGGAACATTTCACTTAATTCTAATGAAAACACATTGATTTTTATCATTTTTGTTGGAAACAACATTGTCATATGTCTTTTCTTGGATCTAAATAATACGAAACCTTGCATTATGATTCGAAGTTAAAATCCTCAAATTTGGTATAATCGTGACTTTTTTCACGTTTTTCATGTAGTTTGATATTACGTAAATATATTCATTTTTACCAATATTTCGATACTATTTCATGTAGTATCACGATATGTGATTTGGCCTTCAAATCTCAGAATTTCGCATAATATTGCATTTTAAGCAAGTTTTCTTGCATTTTGTTTCGTACGAGAAATCATCGAATTTAGCAATATTTTGAAGTTTATCATTCCCTTTTCCTTTATGTGATTTAATCAAAATATCATCGAATTAGGCAATATTTTGCCGTTTTTCCACGTTTTTGTGAATTTTCAGTTTATTAGTATTTACTCAATAAATATACAATAAAAATGATGCAAACACATAAATGATTAGATTATAACCTAAAATACTTCATTTTACTCATCTATTTGTTTCTCTTTAAAATACTGAGTAAGATATTGAAAAGGGGAGAAGTTCTGTTTTTATTGCATATATCGAAGTTTCAGCCGGATTAGAGCGGTTTTACGAGTACAACTTCCATCGGTAATATAAACGGAAAATCAGGAACATTTCAGTTAATTCTAATGAAAACACATTGATTTTTATCATTTGTATTGGAAACAACATTGTCATATGTCTTTTCATGGATCTAAATAGTACGAAACCTCGCTTTATGATTCGAAGTTAAAATCCTCAAATTTGGTATAATCGTGACTTTTTTCACGTTTTTCATGTAGTTTGATATTACGTAAATATATTCATTTTTACCAATATTTCGATATTTTTTCATGTAGTATCACGATATGTGATTTGGCCTTCAAATCTCAGAATTTCGCATAATATTGAATTTTAAGCAAGTTTTCTTGCATTTTGTTTCGTACGAGAAATCATCGAATTTAGCAATATTTTGACGTTCATCATTCCCTTTTCCTTTATGTGATTTAATCAAAATATCATCGAATTTGGCAATATTTTGCCGTTTTTCCACGTTTTTGTGAATTTTCAGTTTATTAGTATTAACTCAATAAATATACAATAAAAATGATGCAAACACATTATTGATTAGATTATAACCTTAAATACTTCATTTTCAATCATCTATTTGTTTCTCTTTAAAATACTAAGTAAGATAGTGAAAAGGGGAGAAGTTCTGTTTTTATTGCATATATCGACGTTTCAGCCGGAATAGAGCGATTTTGCGTGTACATCTTCCATCGAAAATATAAACGGAAAATCAGGAACATTTTAGTTAATTCTAATGAAAACACATTGATTTTTATAATTTGTATTGGAAACAACATTGTCATATGTCTTTTCATGGATCTAAATAGTTCGAAACCTCGCTTTATGATTCGAAGTTAAAATCCTCAAATTTGGTATAATAGTGACTTTTTTCACGTTTTTCATGTAGTTTGATATTATGTAAATATATTCGTTTTTACCAATATTTCGATACTATTTCATGTAGTATCACGATATGTGATTTGGCCTTCAAATCTCAGAATTTCGCATAATATTGCATTTTAAGCAAGTTTTCTTGCATTTTGTTTCGTACGAGAAATCATCGAATTTAGCAATATTTTGACGTTTATCATTCCCTTTTCCCCTATGTGATTTAATCAAAATATCATCGAATTAGGCAATATTTTGCCGTTTTTTCCACGTTTTTGTGAATTTTCAGTTTATTAGTATTAACTCAATAAATATACAATAAAAATGATGCAAACACATAATTGATTAGATTATAACCTTAAATACTTCATTTACAATCATCTATTTGTTTCTCTTTAAAATACTGAGTAAGATATTGAAAAGGGGAGAAGTTCTGTTTTTATTGCATATATCGACGTTTCAGCCGGATTAGAGCGGTTTTAGGTGTACATCTTCCATCGGTAATATGAACGGAAAGTCAGGAACATTTCAGTTAATTCTAATGAAAACACATTGATTTTTATCATTTGTATTGGAAACAACATTGTCATATGTCTTTTCATGGATCTAAATAGTACGAAACCTCGCTTTATGATTCGAAGTTAAAATCCTCAAATTTGGTATAATAGTGACTTTTTTCACGTTTTTCATGTAGTTTGATATTACGTAAATATATTCATTTTTACCAATATTTCGATACTATTTCATGTAGTATCACGATATATGATTTGGCCTTCAAATCTCAGAATTTCGCATAATACTGCATTTTAAGCAAGTTTTCTTGCATTTTGTTTCGTACGAGAAATCATCGAATTTAGCAATATTTTGACGTTTATCATTCCCTTTTCCCCTATGTGATTTAATCAAAATATCATCGAATTAGGCAATATTTTGCCGTTTTTCCACGTTTTTGTGAATTTTCAGTTTATTAGTATTAACTCAATAAATATACAATAAAAATGATGCAAACACATAATTGATTAGATTATAACCTTAAATACTTCATTTTCAATCATCTATTTGTTTCTCTTTAAAATACTAAGTAAGATATTGAAAAGGGGAGAAGTTCTGTTTTTATTGCATATATCGACGTTTCAGCCGGATTAGAGCGGTTTTACGTGTACATCTTCCATCGGTAATATAAACGGAAAATCAGGAACATTTCACTTAATTCTAATGAAAACACATTGATTTTTATCATTTTTGTTGGAAACAACATTGTCATATGTCTTTTCTTGGATCTAAATAATACGAAACCTTGCATTATGATTCGAAGTTAAAATCCTCAAATTTGGTATAATCGTGACTTTTTTCACGTTTTTCATGTAGTTTGATATTACGTAAATATATTCATTTTTACCAATATTTCGAACTATTTCATGTAGTATCACGATATGTGATTTGGCCTTCAAATCTCAGAATTTCGCATAATATTGCATTTTAAGCAAGTTTTCTTGCATTTTGTTTCGTACGAGAAATCATCGAATTTAGCAATATTTTGACGTTTATCATTCCCTTTTCCTTTATGTGATTTAATCAAAATATCACCGAATTAGGCAATATTTTGCCGTTTTTCCACGTTTTTGTGAATTTTAGTTTATTAGTATTAATTCATTAAATATACAATAAAAATGATGCAAACACATAATTGATTAGATAGTAACCTTAAATACTTCATTTTCAATCATCTATTTGTTTCTCTTTAAAATACTGAGTAAGATATTGAAAAGGGGAGAAGTTCGGTTTTTATTGCATATATCGACGTTTCAGCCGGAATAGAGCGGTTTTGCGTGTACATCTTCCATCGGTAATATAAACGGAAAATCAGGAACATTTTAGTTAATTCTAATGAAAACACATTGATTTTTATAATTTGTATTGGAAACAACATTGTCATATGTCTTTTCATGGATCTAAATAGTACGAAACCTCGCTTTATGATTCGAAGTTAAAATCCTCAAATTTGGTATAATAGTGACTTTTTTCACGTTTTTCATGTAGTTTGATATTACGTAAATATATTCATTTTTACCAATATTTCGATACTATTTCATGTAGTATCACGATATGTGATTTGGCCTTCAAATCTCAGAATTTCGCATAATATTGCATTTTAAGCAAGTTTTCTTTCATTTTGTTTCGTACGAGAAATCATCGAATTTAGCAATATTTTGACGTTCATCATTCCCTTTTCTTTTATGTGATTTAATCAAAATATCATCGAATTTGGCAATGTTTTGCCGTTTTTCCACGTTTTTGTGAATTTTCAGTTTATTAGTATTAACTCAATAAATATACAATAAAAATGATGCAAACACATTATTGATTAGATTATAACCTTAAATACTTCATTTTCAATCATCTATTTGTTTCTCTTTAAAATACTAAGTAAGATATTGAAAAGGGGAGAAGTTCTGTTTTTATTGCATATATCGACGTTTCAGCCGGATTAGAGCGGTTTTACGTGTACATCTTCCATCGGTAATATAAACGGAAAATCAGGAACATTTCACTTAATTCTAATGAAAACACATTGATTTTTATCATTTTTGTTGGAAACAACATTGTCATATGTCTTTTCTTGGATCTAAATAATACGAAACCTTGCATTATGATTCGAAGTTAAAATCCTCAAATTTGGTATAATCGTGACTTTTTTCACGTTTTTCATGTAGTTTGATATTACGTAAATATATTCATTTTTACCAATATTTCGATACTATTTCATGTAGTATCACGATATGTGATTTGGCCTTCAAATCTCAGAATTTCGCATAATATTGCATTTTAAGCAAGTTTTCTTGCATTTTGTTTCGTACGAGAAATCATCGAATTTAGCAATATTTTGAAGTTTATCATTCCCTTTTCCTTTATGTGATTTAATCAAAATATCATCGAATTAGGCAATATTTTGCCGTTTTTCCACGTTTTTGTGAATTTTCAGTTTATTAGTATTTACTCAATAAATATACAATAAAAATGATGCAAACACATAAATGATTAGATTATAACCTAAAATACTTCATTTTACTCATCTATTTGTTTCTCTTTAAAATACTGAGTAAGATATTGAAAAGGGGAGAAGTTCTGTTTTTATTGCATATATCGAAGTTTCAGCCGGATTAGAGCGGTTTTACGAGTACAACTTCCATCGGTAATATAAACGGAAAATCAGGAACATTTCAGTTAATTCTAATGAAAACACATTGATTTTTATCATTTGTATTGGAAACAACATTGTCATATGTCTTTTCATGGATCTAAATAGTACGAAACCTCGCTTTATGATTCGAAGTTAAAATCCTCAAATTTGGTATAATCGTGACTTTTTTCACGTTTTTCATGTAGTTTGATATTACGTAAATATATTCATTTTTACCAATATTTCGATATTTTTTCATGTAGTATCACGATATGTGATTTGGCCTTCAAATCTCAGAATTTCGCATAATATTGAATTTTAAGCAAGTTTTCTTGCATTTTGTTTCGTACGAGAAATCATCGAATTTAGCAATATTTTGACGTTCATCATTCCCTTTTCCTTTATGTGATTTAATCAAAATATCATCGAATTTGGCAATATTTTGCCGTTTTTCCACGTTTTTGTGAATTTTCAGTTTATTAGTATTAACTCAATAAATATACAATAAAAATGATGCAAACACATTATTGATTAGATTATAACCTTAAATACTTCATTTTCAATCATCTATTTGTTTCTCTTTAAAATACTAAGTAAGATAGTGAAAAGGGGAGAAGTTCTGTTTTTATTGCATATATCGACGTTTCAGCCGGAATAGAGCGATTTTGCGTGTACATCTTCCATCGAAAATATAAACGGAAAATCAGGAACATTTTAGTTAATTCTAATGAAAACACATTGATTTTTATAATTTGTATTGGAAACAACATTGTCATATGTCTTTTCATGGATCTAAATAGTTCGAAACCTCGCTTTATGATTCGAAGTTAAAATCCTCAAATTTGGTATAATAGTGACTTTTTTCACGTTTTTCATGTAGTTTGATATTATGTAAATATATTCGTTTTTACCAATATTTCGATACTATTTCATGTAGTATCACGATATGTGATTTGGCCTTCAAATCTCAGAATTTCGCATAATATTGCATTTTAAGCAAGTTTTCTTGCATTTTGTTTCGTACGAGAAATCATCGAATTTAGCAATATTTTGACGTTTATCATTCCCTTTTCCCCTATGTGATTTAATCAAAATATCATCGAATTAGGCAATATTTTGCCGTTTTTCCACGTTTTTGTGAATTTTCAGTTTATTAGTATTAACTCAATAAATATACAATAAAAATGATGCAAACACATAATTGATTAGATTATAACCTTAAATACTTCATTTACAATCATCTATTTGTTTCTCTTTAAAATACTGAGTAAGATATTGAAAAGGGGAGAAGTTCTGTTTTTATTGCATATATCGACGTTTCAGCCGGATTAGAGCGGTTTTAGGTGTACATCTTCCATCGGTAATATGAACGGAAAGTCAGGAACATTTCAGTTAATTCTAATGAAAACACATTGATTTTTATCATTTGTATTGGAAACAACATTGTCATATGTCTTTTCATGGATCTAAATAGTACGAAACCTCGCTTTATGATTCGAAGTTAAAATCCTCAAATTTGGTATAATAGTGACTTTTTTCACGTTTTTCATGTAGTTTGATATTACGTAAATATATTCATTTTTACCAATATTTCGATACTATTTCATGTAGTATCACGATATATGATTTGGCCTTCAAATCTCAGAATTTCGCATAATACTGCATTTTAAGCAAGTTTTCTTGCATTTTGTTTCGTACGAGAAATCATCGAATTTAGCAATATTTTGACGTTTATCATTCCCTTTTCCCCTATGTGATTTAATCAAAATATCATCGAATTAGGCAATATTTTGCCGTTTTTCCACGTTTTTGTGAATTTTCAGTTTATTAGTATTAACTCAATAAATATACAATAAAAATGATGCAAACACATAATTGATTAGATTATAACCTTAAATACTTCATTTACAATCATCTATTTGTTTCTCTTTAAAATACTGCGTAAGATATTGAAAAGGGGAGAAGTTCTGTTTTTATTGCATATATCGACGTTTCAGCCGGATTAGAGCGGTTTTTGGTGTACATCTTCCATCGGTAATATGAACGGAAAATCAGGAACATTTCAGTTAATTCTAATGAAAACACATTGATTTTTATCATTTGTATTGGAAACAACATTGTCATATGTCTTTTCATGGATCTAAATAGTACGAAACCTCGCTTTATGATTCGAAGTTAAAATCCTCAAATTTGGTATAATAGTGACTTTTTTCACGTTTTTCATGTAGTTTGATATTACGTAAATATATTCATTTTTACCAATATTTCGATACTATTTCATGTAGTATCACGATATGTGATTTGGCATTCAAATCTCAGAATTTCGCATAATATTGCATTTTAAGCAAGTTTTCTTGCATTTTGTTTCGTACGAGAAATCATCGAATTTAGCAATATTTTGACGTTCATCATTCCCTTTTCCTTTATGTGATTTAATCAAAATATCATCGAATTAGGCAATATTTTGCCGTTTTTCCACGTTTTTGTGAATTTTCAGTTTATTAGTATTAATTCATTAAATATACAATAAAAATGATGCAAACACATAATTGATTAGATAGTAACCTTAAATACTTCATTTTCAATCATCTATTTGTTTCTCTTTAAAATACTGAGTAAGATATTGAAAAGGGGAGAAGTTCGGTTTTTATTGCATATATCGACGTTTCAGCCGGAATAGAGCGGTTTTGCGTGTACATCTTCCATCGGTAATATAAACGGAAAATCAGGAACATTTTAGTTAATTCTAATGAAAACACATTGATTTTTATAATTTGTATTGGAAACAACATTGTCATATGTCTTTTCATGGATCTAAATAGTACGAAACCTCGCTTTATGATTCGAAGTTAAAATCCTCAAATTTGGTATAATAGTGACTTTTTTCACGTTTTTCATGTAGTTTGATATTACGTAAATATATTCATTTTTACCAATATTTCGATACTATTTCATGTAGTATCACGATATGTGATTTGGCCTTCAAATCTCAGAATTTCGCATAATATTGCATTTTAAGCAAGTTTTCTTTCATTTTGTTTCGTACGAGAAATCATCGAATTTAGCAATATTTTGACGTTCATCATTCCCTTTTCTTTTATGTGATTTAATCAAAATATCATCGAATTTGGCAATGTTTTGCCGTTTTTTCCACGTTTTTGTGAATTTTCAGTTTATTAGTATTAACTCAATAAATATACAATAAAAATGATGCAAACACATTATTGATTAGATTATAACCTTAAATACTTCATTTTCAATCATCTATTTGTTTCTCTTTAAAATACTAAGTAAGATATTGAAAAGGGGAGAAGTTCTGTTTTTATTGCATATATCGACGTTTCAGCCGGATTAGAGCGGTTTTACGTGTACATCTTCCATCGGTAATATAAACGGAAAATCAGGAACATTTCACTTAATTCTAATGAAAACACATTGATTTTTATCATTTTTGTTGGAAACAACATTGTCATATGTCTTTTCTTGGATCTAAATAATACGAAACCTTGCATTATGATTCGAAGTTAAAATCCTCAAATTTGGTATAATCGTGACTTTTTTCACGTTTTTCATGTAGTTTGATATTACGTAAATATATTCATTTTTACCAATATTTCGATACTATTTCATGTAGTATCACGATATGTGATTTGGCCTTCAAATCTCAGAATTTCGCATAATATTGCATTTTAAGCAAGTTTTCTTGCATTTTGTTTCGTACGAGAAATCATCGAATTTAGCAATATTTTGACGTTTATCATTCCCTTTTCCTTTATGTGATTTAATCAAAATATCATCGAATTAGGCAATATTTTGCCGTTTTTCCACGTTTTTGTGAATTTTCAGTTTATTAGTATTTACTCAATAAATATACAATAAAAATGATGCAAACACATAAATGATTAGATTATAACCTAAAATACTTCATTTTACTCATCTATTTGTTTCTCTTTAAAATACTGAGTAAGATATTGAAAAGGGGAGAAGTTCTGTTTTTATTGCATATATCGAAGTTTCAGCCGGATTAGAGCGGTTTTACGAGTACAACTTCCATCGGTAATATAAACGGAAAATCAGGAACATTTCAGTTAATTCTAATGAAAACACATTGATTTTTATCATTTGTATTGGAAACAACATTGTCATATGTCTTTTCATGGATCTAAATAGTACGAAACCTCGCTTTATGATTCGAAGTTAAAATCCTCAAATTTGGTATAATCGTGACTTTTTTCACGTTTTTCATGTAGTTTGATATTACGTAAATATATTCATTTTTACCAATATTTCGATATTTTTTCATGTAGTATCACGATATGTGATTTGGCCTTCAAATCTCAGAATTTCGCATAATATTGAATTTTAAGCAAGTTTTCTTGCATTTTGTTTCGTACGAGAAATCATCGAATTTAGCAATATTTTGACGTTCATCATTCCCTTTTCCTTTATGTGATTTAATCAAAATATCATCGAATTTGGCAATATTTTGCCGTTTTTTCCACGTTTTTGTGAATTTTCAGTTTATTAGTATTAACTCAATAAATATACAATAAAAATGATGCAAACACATTATTGATTAGATTATAACCTTAAATACTTCATTTTCAATCATCTATTTGTTTCTCTTTAAAATACTAAGTAAGATATTGAAAAGGGGAGAAGTTCTGTTTTTATTGCATATATCGACGTTTCAGCCGGATTAGAGCGGTTTTACGTGTACATCTTCCATCGGTAATATAAACGGAAAATCAGGAACATTTCACTTAATTCTAATGAAAACACATTGATTTTTATCATTTTTGTTGGAAACAACATTGTCATATGTCTTTTCTTGGATCTAAATAATACGAAACCTTGCATTATGATTCGAAGTTAAAATCCTCAAATTTGGTATAATCGTGACTTTTTTCACGTTTTTCATGTAGTTTGATATTACGTAAATATATTCATTTTTACCAATATTTCGAACTATTTCATGTAGTATCACGATATGTGATTTGGCCTTCAAATCTCAGAATTTCGCATAATATTGCATTTAAGCAAGTTTTCTTGCATTTTGTTTCGTACGAGAAATCATCGAATTTAGCAATATTTTGACGTTTATCATTCCCTTTTCCTTTATGTGATTTAATCAAAATATCACCGAATTAGGCAATATTTTGCCGTTTTTCCACGTTTTTGTGAATTTTAGTTTATTAGTATTAATTCATTAAATATACAATAAAAATGATGCAAACACATAATTGATTAGATAGTAACCTTAAATACTTCATTTTCAATCATCTATTTGTTTCTCTTTAAAATACTGAGTAAGATATTGAAAAGGGGAGAAGTTCGGTTTTTATTGCATATATCGACGTTTCAGCCGGAATAGAGCGGTTTTGCGTGTACATCTTCCATCGGTAATATAAACGGAAAATCAGGAACATTTTAGTTAATTCTAATGAAAACACATTGATTTTTATAATTTGTATTGGAAACAACATTGTCATATGTCTTTTCATGGATCTAAATAGTACGAAACCTCGCTTTATGATTCGAAGTTAAAATCCTCAAATTTGGTATAATAGTGACTTTTTTCACGTTTTTCATGTAGTTTGATATTACGTAAATATATTCATTTTTACCAATATTTCGATACTATTTCATGTAGTATCACGATATGTGATTTGGCCTTCAAATCTCAGAATTTCGCATAATATTGCATTTTAAGCAAGTTTTCTTTCATTTTGTTTCGTACGAGAAATCATCGAATTTAGCAATATTTTGACGTTCATCATTCCCTTTTCTTTTATGTGATTTAATCAAAATATCATCGAATTTGGCAATGTTTTGCCGTTTTTCCACGTTTTTGTGAATTTTCAGTTTATTAGTATTAACTCAATAAATATACAATAAAAATGATGCAAACACATTATTGATTAGATTATAACCTTAAATACTTCATTTTCAATCATCTATTTGTTTCTCTTTAAAATACTAAGTAAGATATTGAAAAGGGGAGAAGTTCTGTTTTTATTGCATATATCGACGTTTCAGCCGGATTAGAGCGGTTTTACGTGTACATCTTCCATCGGTAATATAAACGGAAAATCAGGAACATTTCACTTAATTCTAATGAAAACACATTGATTTTTATCATTTTTGTTGGAAACAACATTGTCATATGTCTTTTCTTGGATCTAAATAATACGAAACCTTGCATTATGATTCGAAGTTAAAATCCTCAAATTTGGTATAATCGTGACTTTTTTCACGTTTTTCATGTAGTTTGATATTACGTAAATATATTCATTTTTACCAATATTTCGATACTATTTCATGTAGTATCACGATATGTGATTTGGCCTTCAAATCTCAGAATTTCGCATAATATTGCATTTTAAGCAAGTTTTCTTGCATTTTGTTTCGTACGAGAAATCATCGAATTTAGCAATATTTTGAAGTTTATCATTCCCTTTTCCTTTATGTGATTTAATCAAAATATCATCGAATTAGGCAATATTTTGCCGTTTTTCCACGTTTTTGTGAATTTTCAGTTTATTAGTATTTACTCAATAAATATACAATAAAAATGATGCAAACACATAAATGATTAGATTATAACCTAAAATACTTCATTTTACTCATCTATTTGTTTCTCTTTAAAATACTGAGTAAGATATTGAAAAGGGGAGAAGTTCTGTTTTTATTGCATATATCGAAGTTTCAGCCGGATTAGAGCGGTTTTACGAGTACAACTTCCATCGGTAATATAAACGGAAAATCAGGAACATTTCAGTTAATTCTAATGAAAACACATTGATTTTTATCATTTGTATTGGAAACAACATTGTCATATGTCTTTTCATGGATCTAAATAGTACGAAACCTCGCTTTATGATTCGAAGTTAAAATCCTCAAATTTGGTATAATCGTGACTTTTTTCACGTTTTTCATGTAGTTTGATATTACGTAAATATATTCATTTTTACCAATATTTCGATATTTTTTCATGTAGTATCACGATATGTGATTTGGCCTTCAAATCTCAGAATTTCGCATAATATTGAATTTTAAGCAAGTTTTCTTGCATTTTGTTTCGTACGAGAAATCATCGAATTTAGCAATATTTTGACGTTCATCATTCCCTTTTCCTTTATGTGATTTAATCAAAATATCATCGAATTTGGCAATATTTTGCCGTTTTTCCACGTTTTTGTGAATTTTCAGTTTATTAGTATTAACTCAATAAATATACAATAAAAATGATGCAAACACATTATTGATTAGATTATAACCTTAAATACTTCATTTTCAATCATCTATTTGTTTCTCTTTAAAATACTAAGTAAGATAGTGAAAAGGGGAGAAGTTCTGTTTTTATTGCATATATCGACGTTTCAGCCGGAATAGAGCGATTTTGCGTGTACATCTTCCATCGAAAATATAAACGGAAAATCAGGAACATTTTAGTTAATTCTAATGAAAACACATTGATTTTTATAATTTGTATTGGAAACAACATTGTCATATGTCTTTTCATGGATCTAAATAGTTCGAAACCTCGCTTTATGATTCGAAGTTAAAATCCTCAAATTTGGTATAATAGTGACTTTTTTCACGTTTTTCATGTAGTTTGATATTATGTAAATATATTCGTTTTTACCAATATTTCGATACTATTTCATGTAGTATCACGATATGTGATTTGGCCTTCAAATCTCAGAATTTCGCATAATATTGCATTTTAAGCAAGTTTTCTTGCATTTTGTTTCGTACGAGAAATCATCGAATTTAGCAATATTTTGACGTTTATCATTCCCTTTTCCTTTATGTGATTTAATCAAAATATCACCGAATTAGGCAATATTTTGCCGTTTTTCCACGTTTTTGTGAATTTTCAGTTTATTAGTTGTAACTCAATAAATATACAATCAAAATGATGCAAACACATAATTGATTAGATTATAACCTTAAATACTTAATTTTCAATCATCTATTTGTTTCTCATTAAAATACTGAGTAAGATATTGAAAAGGGGAGAAGTTCGGTTTTTATTGCATATATCGACGTTTCAGCCGGAATAGAGCGGTTTTGCGTGTACATCTTCCATCGGTAATATAAACGGAAAATCAGGAACATTTTAGTTAATTCTAATGAAAACACATTGATTTTTATAATTTGTATTGGAAACAACATTGTCATATGTCTTTTCATGGATCTAAATAGTTCGAAACCTCGCTTTATGATTCGAAGTTAAAATCCTCAAATTTGGTATAATAGTGACTTTTTTCACGTTTTTCATGTAGTTTGATATTACGTAAATATATTCATTTTTACCAATATTTCGATACTATTTCATGTAGTATCACGATATATGATTTGGCCTTCAAATCTCAGAATTTCGCATAATATTGCATTTTAAGCAAGTTTTGAAGCAAACACATAATTGATAAGATTATAACCATAAATACTTCATTTACAATCATCTATTTGTTTCTCTTTAAAATACTGAGTAAGATATTGAAAAGGGGAGAAGTTCTGTTTTTATTGCATATATCGACGTTTCAGCCGGATTAGAGCGGTTTTACGTGTACATCTTCCATCGGTAATATGAACGGAAAATCAGGAACATTTCAGTTAATTCTAATGAAAACACATTGATTTTTATCATTTGTATTGGAAACAACATTGTCATATGTCTTTTCTTGGATTTAAATAATACGAAACCTTGCATTATGATTCGAAGTTAAAATCCTCAAATTTGGTATAATCGTGACTTTTTTCACGTTTTTCATGTAGTTTGATATTACGTAAATATATTCATTTTTTACCAATATTTCGATACTGTTTTATGTAGTATCACGATATGTGATTTGCCATTCAAATCTCAGAATTTCGCATAATATTGCATTTTAAGCAAGTTTTCTTGCATTTTGTTTCGTACGAGAAATCATCGAATTTAGCAATATTTTGACGTTTATCATTCCCTTTTCCTTTATGTGATTTAATCAAAATATCATCGAATTAGGCAATATTTTGCCGTTTTTCCACGTTTTTGTGAATTTTCAGTTTATTAGTATTAACTCAATAAATATACAATAAAATGATGCAAACACATAATTGATTAGATTATAACCTTATATACTTCATTTTCAATCATCTATTTGTTTCTCTTTAAAATACTGATTAAGATATTGAAAAGGGGGGAAGATCTGTTTTTATTGCATATATCGACGTTTCAGCCGGATTAGAGCGGTTTTACGTGGACATCTTCCATCGGTAATATAAACGGAAAATCAGGAACATTTTAGTTAATTCTAATGAAAAACACATTGATTTTTATAATTTGTATTGGAAACAACATTGTCATATGTCTTTCATGGATCTAAATAGTACGAAACCTCGCTTTATGATTCGAAGTTAAAATCCTCAAATTTGGTATAATCGTGACTTTTTCACGTTTTTCATGTAGTTTGATATTACGTAAATATATTCATTTTTACCAATATTTCGATACTATTTCACGTAGTATTACGATATGTGATTTGGCCTTCAAATCTCAGAATTTCGCATATTATTGCATTTTAAGCAAGTTTTCTTGCATTTTGTTTCGTACGAGAAATCATCGAATTTAGCAATATTTTGACGTTTATCATTCCTTTTCCTTTACGTGATTTAATCAAAATATCATCGAATTAGGCAATATTTGCTGTTTTTCCACGTTTTTGTGAATTTTCAGTTATTAGTATTAATTCATTAAATATACAATAAAAATGATGCAAACACATAATTGATTAGATAGTAACCTTAAATACTTCATTTTCAATCATCTATTTGTTTCTTGTTAAAATACTGAGTAAGATATTGAAAAAGGGGAGAAGTTCGGTTTTTATTGCATATATCGACGTTTCAGCCGGATTAGAGCGGTTTTGCGTGTAGATCTTCCATCGGTAATATAAACGGAAAATCAGGAACATTTTAGTTAATTCTAATGAAAACACATTGATTTTTATAATTTGTATTGGAAACAACATTGTCATGTCTTTCATGGATCTGAAATAGTACGAAACCTCGCTTATGATTCGAAGTTAAAATCCTCAATTTGGTATAATCGTGACTTTTTTCACGTTTTTCATGTAGTTTGATATTACGTAAATATATTCATTTTTATCAATATTTCGATACTATTTCATGTAGTATCACGATATGTGATTTGGCCTTCAAATCTCAGAATTTCGCATAATATTGCATTTTAAGCAAGTTTTCTTGCATTTTGTTTCGTACGAGAAATCATCGAATTTAGCAATATTTTGACGTTTATCATTCCCTTTTCCTTTATGTGATTTAATCAAAATATCATCGAATTAGGCAATATTTTGCCGTTTTTCCACGTTTTTGTGAATTTCAGTTTATTAGTATTAATTCATTAAATATACAATAAAAAATGATGCAAACACATAATTGATTAGATAGTAACCTTAAATACTTCATTTTCAATCATCTATTTGTTTCTTGTTAAAATACTGAGTAAGATATTGAAAAGGGGAGAAGTTCGGTTTTTATTGCATATATCGACGTTTCAGCCGGAATAGAGCGGTTTTGCGTGTAGATCTTCCTCGGTAATATAAACGGAAAATCAGGAACATTTAGTTAATTCTAATGAAAACACATTGATTTTTATAATTTGTATTGGAAACAACATTGTCATGTCTTTCATGGATCTGAATAGTACGAAACCTCGCTTTATGATTCGAAGTTAAAATCCTCAAATTTGGTATAATCGTGACTTTTTTCACGTTTTCATGTAGTTTGATATTACGTAAATATATTCATTTTTATCAATATTTCGATACTATTTCATGTAGTATCACGATATGTGATTTGGCCTTCAAATCTCAGAATTTCGCATAATATTGCATTTTAAGCAAGTTTTCTTGCATTTTGTTTCGTACGAGAAATCATCGAATTAGCAATATTTTGACGTTTATCATTCCCTTTTCCTTTATGTGATTTAATCAAAATATCATCGAATTAGGCAATATTTTGCCGTTTTTCCACGTTTTTGTGAATTTTCAGTTTATTAGTATTAACTCAATAAATATACAATAAAAATGATGCAAACACATAATTGATTAGATTATAACCTTAAATACTTCATTTTCAATCAATCTATTTGTTTCTCTTTAAAATACTGATTAAGATATTGAAAAGGGGGGAAGATCTGTTTTTATTGCATATATCGACGTTTCAGCCGGATTAGAGCGGTTTTGCGTTTACATCTTCCATCGGTAATATAAACGGAAAATCAGGAACATTTTAGTTAATTCTAATGAAAACACATTGATTTTTATAATTTGTATTGGAAACAACATTGTCATATGTCTTTTCATGGATCTAAATAGTACGAAACCTCGCTTTATGATTCGAAGTTAAAATCCTCAAATTTGGTATAATAGTGACTTTTTTCACGTTTTTCATGTAGTTTGATATTACGTAAATATATTCATTTTTACCAATATTTCGATACTATTTCATGTAGTATCACGATATATGATTTGGCCTTCAAATCTCAGAATTTCGCATAATACTGCATTTTAAGCAAGTTTTCTTGCATTTTGTTTCGTACGAGAAATCATCGAATTTAGCAATATTTTGACGTTATCATTCCCTTTTCCCCTATGTGATTTAATCAAAATATCATCGAATTAGGCAATATTTTGCCGTTTTTCCACGTTTTTGTGAATTTCAGTTTATTAGTATTAACTCAATAAATATACAATAAAAATGATGCAACACATAATTGATTAGATTATAACCTTAAATACTTCATTTACAATCATCTATTTCTTTCTCTTTAAAATACTGAGTAAGATATTGAAAAGGGGAGAAGTTCTGTTTTTATTGCATATATCGACGTTTCAGCCGGATTAGAGCGGTTTTAGGTGTACATCTTCCATCGGTAATATGAACGGAAAATCAGGAACATTTCAGTTAATTCTAATGAGAAACACATTGATTTTTATCATTTGTATTGGAAACAACATTGTCATATGTCTTTTCATGGATCTAAATAGTACGAAACCTCGCTTTATGATTCGAAGTTAAAATCCTCAAATTTGGTATAATAGTGACTTTTTCACGTTTTTCATGTAGTTTGATATTACGTAAATATATTCATTTTTACCAATATTTCGATACTATTTCATTTAGTATCACGATATGTGATTTGGCATTCAAATCTCAGAATTTCGCATAATATTGCATTTTAAGCAAGTTTTCTTGCATTTTGTTTCGTACGAGAAATCATCGAATTTAGCAATATTTTGACGTTCATCATTCCCTTTTCCTTTATGTGATTTAATCAAAATATCATCGAATTAGGCAATATTTTGCCGTTTTTCCACGTTTTTGTGAATTTTCAGTTTATTAGTATTAATTCATTAAATATACAATAAAAATGATGCAAACACATAATTGATTAGATAGTAACCTTAAATACTTCATTTTCAATCATCTATTTGTTTCTCTTTAAAATACTGAGTAAGATATTGAAGAGGGGAGAAGTTCGGTTTTTATTGCATATCTCGACGTTTCAGCCGGAATAGAGCGGTTTTGCGTGTTACATCTTCCATCGGTAATATAACGGAAAATCAGGAACATTTTAGTTAATTCTAATGAAAAACACATTGATTTTTATAATTTGTATTGGAAACAACATTGTCATATGTCTTTTCATGGATCTAAATAGTACGAAACCTCGCTTTATGATTCGAAGTTAAAATCCTCAAATTTGGTATAATAGTGACTTTTTTCACGTTTTTCATGTAGTTTGATATTACGTAAATATATTCATTTTACCAATATTTCGATACTATTTCATGTAGTATCACGATATGTGATTTGGCCTTCAAATCTCAGAATTTCGCATAATATTGCATTTTAAGCAAGTTTTCTTGCATTTTTGTTTCGTACGAGAAATCATCGAATTTAGCAATATTTTGACGTTATCATTCCCTTTTCCTTTATGTGATTTAATCAAAAATATCATCGAATTAGGCAATATTTTGTGCCGTTTTTCCACGTTTTTGTGAATTTTCAGGTTATTAGTATTAACTCAATTAAATATACAATAAAAATGATGCAAACACATAATTGATTAGATTATAACCTTAAATACTTCATTTTCAATCATCTATTTGTTTCTCTTTAAAATACTGATTAAGATATTGAAAAGGGGGGAAAGTTCTGTTTTATTGCATATATCGACGTTTCAGCCGGATTAGAGCGGTTTTGCGTTTACATCTTCCATCGGTAATATAAACGGAAAATCAGGAACATTTTAGTTAATTCTAATGAAAACACATTGATTTTTATAATTTGTATTGGAAACAACATTGTCATATGTCTTTTCATGGATCTAAATAGTACGAAACCTTGCATTATGATTCGAAGTTAAAATCCTCAAATTTGGTATAATAGTGACTTTTTTCACGTTTTTCATGTAGTTTGATATTACGTAAATATATTCATTTTTACCAATATTTCGATACTATTTCATGTAGTATCACGATATATGATTTGGCCTTCAAATCTCAGAATTTCGCATAATACTGCATTTTAAGCAAGTTTTCTTTGCATTTTGTTTCGTACGAGAAATCATCGAATTTAGCAATATTTTTACGTTTATCATTCCCTTTCCCCTATGTGATTTAATCAAAATATCATCGAATTAGGCAATATTTTGCCGTTTTTTCCACGTTTTTGTGAATTTTCAGTTTATTAGTATTACATTCAATAAATATACAATAAAATGATTGCAAACACATAATTGATTAGATTATAACCTTAAATACTTCATTTACAATCATCTATTTGTTTCTCTTTAAAATACTGAGTAAGATATTGAAAAGGGGAGAAGTTCTGTTTTTATTGCATATATCGACGTTTCAGCCGGATTAGAGCGGTTTTAGGTGTACATCTTCCATCGGTAATATGAACGGAAAATCAGGAACATTTCAGTTAATTCTAATGAAAACACATTGATTTTTATCATTTGTATTGGAAACAACATTGTCATATGTCTTTCATGGATCTAAATAGTACGAAACCTCGCTTTATGATTCGAAGTTAAAATCCTCAAATTTGGTATAATAGTGACTTTTTTCACGTTTTTCATGTAGTTTGATATTACGTAAATATATTCATTTTTACCAATATTTCGATACTATTTCATGTAGTATCACGATATGTGATTTGGCATTCAAATCTCAGAATTTCGCATAATATTGCATTTTAAGCAAGTTTTCTTGCATTTTGTTTCGTACGAGAAATCATCGAATTTAGCAATATTTTGACGTTCATCATTCCCTTTTCCTTTATGTGATTTAATCAAAATATCATCGAATTAGGCAATATTTTGCCGTTTTTCCAACGTTTTTTTGAATTTTCAGTTTATTAGTATTAATTCATTAAATATACAATAAAAATGATGCAAACACATAATTGATTAGATAGTAACCTTAAATACTTCATTTCAATCATCTATTTGTTTCTCTTTAAAAATACTGAGTAAGATATTGAAGAGGGGAGAAGTTTCGGTTTTTATTGCATATCTCGACGTTTCAGCCGGAATAGAGCGGTTTTGCGTGTACATCTTCCCATCGGTAATATAAACGGAAAATCAGGAACATTTAGTTAATTCTAATGAAAACACATTGATTTTTATAATTTGTATTGGAAACAACATTGTCATATGTCTTTTCATGGATCTAAATAGTACGAAACCTCGCTTTATGATTCGAAGTTAAAATCCTCAAATTTGGTATAATAGTGACTTTTTTCACGTTTTTCATGTAGTTTGATATTACGTAAATATATTCATTTTTACCAATATTTCGATACTATTTCATGTAGTATCACGATATGTGATTTGGCCTTCAAATCTCAGAATTTCGCAATAATATTGCATTTTAAGCAAGTTTTCTTTCATTTTGTTTCGTACGAGAAATCATCGAATTTAGCAATATTTTGACGTTCAATTCATTCCCTTTTCCTTTATGTGATTTAATCTAAATATCATCGAATTTGGCAATATTGTGCCGTTTTTCCACGTTTTTGTGAATTTCAGTTTATTAGTATTAACTCAATAAATATACAATAAAAATGATGCAAACACATTATTGATTAGATTATAACCTTAAATACTTCATTTTCAATCATCTATTTGTTTCTCTTTAAAATACTAAGTAAGATATTGAAAAGGGGAGAAGTTCTGTTTTTATTGCATATATCGACGTTTCAGCCGGATTAGAGCGGTTTTACGTGTACATCTTCCATCGGTAATATAAACGGAAAATCAGGAACATTTCACTTAATTCTAATGAAAACAACATTGATTTTTATCATTTTTGTTGGAAACAACATTGTCATATGTCTTTTCTTGGATCTAAATAATACGAAACCTTGCATTATGATTCCGAAGTTAAAATCCTCAAATTTGGTATAATCGTGACTTTTTTCACGTTTTCATGTAGTTTGATATTACGTAAATATTATTCATTTTTACCAATATTTCGATACTATTTCATGTAGTATCACGATATGTGATTTGGCCTTCAAATCTCAGAATTTCGCATAATATTGCATTTAAAGCAAGTTTTCTTGCATTTTTGTTTCGTACGAGAAATCATCGAATTTAGCAATATTTTGACGTTTATCATTCCCTTTTCCTTTATGTGATTTAAATCAAAATATCATCGAATTAGGCAATATTTAGCCGTTTTTTCCACGTTTTTGTGAATTTCAGTTTATTAGTATTATTCATTAAATATACAATAAAAATGATGCAAACACATAATTGATTAGATAGTAACCTTAAAATACTTCATTTTCAATCATCTATTTGTTTCTCTTAAACTACTGAGTAAGATATTGAAAAGGGGAGAAGTTCGGTTTTTATTGCAATATATCGACGTTTCAGCGGAATAGAGCGGTTTTGCGTGTACATCTTCCATCGGTAATATAAACGGAAAATCAGGAACATTTTAGTTAATTCTAATGAAAACACATTGATTTTTATAATTGTATTGGAAACAACATTGTCATATGTCTTTTCATGGATCTAATAGTACGAAACCTCGCTTATGATTCGAAGTTAAAATCCTCAAATTTGGTATAATAGTGACTTTTTTCACGTTTTTCATGTAGTTTGATATTACGTAAATATATTCATTTTTACCAGTATTTCGATACTATTTCATGTAGTATCACGATATGTGATTTGGCCTTCAAATCTCAGAATTTCGCATAATATTGCATTTTAAGCAAGTTTTCTTTCATTTTGTTTCGTACGAGAAATCATCGAATTTAGCAATATTTTGACGTTCATCATTCCCTTTTCCTTTATGTGATTTAATCAAAATATCATCGAATTTGGCCATTTTGCCGTTTTTCCACGTTTTGTGAATTTTCAGTTTATTAGTATTAACTCAATAAATATACAATAAAAAATGATGCAAACACATTATTGATTAGATTATAACCTTAAATACTTCATTTTCAATCATCTATTTGTTTCTCTTTAAAATACTAAGTAAGATATTGAAAAGGGGAGAAGTTCTGTTTTTATTGCATATATCGACGTTTCAGCCGGATTAGAGCGGTTTTACGTGTACATCTTCCATCGGTAATATAAACGGAAAATCAGGAACATTTCACTTAATTCTAATGAAAAACACATTGATTTTATCATTTTTGTTGGAAACAACATTGTCATATGTCTTTTCTTGGATCTAAATAATACGAAACCTTGCATTATGATTCGAAGTTAAAATCCTCAAATTTGGTATAATCGTGACTTTTTTCACGTTTTTCATGTAGTTTGATATTACGTAAATATATTCATTTTTACCAATATTTCGATACTATTTCATGTAGTATCACGATATGTGATTTGGCCTTCAAATCTCAGAATTTCGCATAATATTGCATTTTAAGCAAGTTTTCTTGCATTTTGTTCGTACGAGAGAAATCATCGAATTAGCAATATTTGACGTTTATCATTCCCTTTTCCTTTATGTGATTTAATCAAAATATCATCGAATTAGGCAATATTTAGCCGTTTTTCCAACGTTTTTGTGAATTTTCAGTTTATTAGTATTAATTCATTAAATATACAATAAAAATGATGCAAACACATAATTGATTAGATTAGTAACCTTAAATACTTCATTTTCAATCATCTATTTGTTTCTCTTTAAAATACTGAGTAAGATATTGAAAAGGGGAGAAGTTCGGTTTTATTGCATATATCGACGTTTCAGCCGGAATAGAGCGGTTTTGCGTGTACATCTTCCATCGGTAATATAAACGGAAAATCAGGAACATTTAGTTAATTCTAATGAAAACACATTGATTTTTATAATTTGTATTGGAAACAAACATTTGTCATATGTCTTTTCATGGATCTAATAGTACGAAACCTCGCTTTATGATTCGAAGTTAAAATCCTCAAATTTGGTATAATAGTGGACTTTTTCACGTTTTTCATGTAGTTTGATATTACGTAATATATTCATTTTTACCAATATTTCGATACTATTTCATGTAGTATCACGATATGTGATTTTGGCCTTCAAATCTCAGAATTTCGCATAATATTGCATTTTAAGCAAGTTTTCTTGCATTTTGTTTCGTACGAGAAATCATCGAATTTAGCAATATTTTGACGTTCATCATTCCCTTTTCCTTTATGTGATTTAATCAAAATATCATCGATTTGGCAATATTTTGCCGGTTTTCCACGTTTTTGTGAATTTTCAGTTTATTAGTATTAACTCAATAATATACCAATAAAAATGATGCAAACACATTATTGATTAGATTTATAACCTTAAATACTTCATTTTCAATCATCTATTTGTTTCTCTTTAAAATACTAAGTAGAATATTGAAAGGGGAGAGTTCTGTTTTATTGCATATATCGACGTTCAGCCGATTAGAGCGTTTTACGTGTACATCTTCCATCGTAATATAAACGGAAAATCAGAACATTTAACGTTAATTCTAATGAAAACACATTGATTTTTATCATTTTTGTTGGAACAACATTGTCATATGTCTTTTCATGGATCTAAATAATACGAAACCTTGCATTATGATTCGAAGGTTAAATCCTCAAATTGGTATAATCGTGACTTTTTCACGTTTTTCATGTAGTTTGATTATTACTGTAAATATATTCATTTTTACCAATATTTCGATACTATTTCATGTAGTATCACGATATGTGATTTGGCCTTCAAATCTCAGAATTTCGCATAATATTGCATTTTAAGCAAGTTTTCTTGCATTTTGTTTCGTACGAGAAATCATCGAATTTAGCAATATTTTGACGTTTATCATTCCCTTTTCCCCTTATGTGATTTAATCAAAATATCATCGAATTAGGCAATATTTTGCCGTTTTTCCACGTTTTTGTGAATTTTCAGTTTATTAGTATTAACTCAATAAATATACAATAAAAATGATGCAAACACATAATGATTAGATTATAACCTTAAATACTTCATTTACAATCATCTATTTGTTTCTCTTTAAAATACTGAGTAAGATATTGAAAAGGGGAGAAGTTCTGTTTTTATTGCATATATCGACGTTTCAGCCGGATTAGAGCGGTTTTAGGTGTACATCTTCCATCGGTAATATGAACGGAAAGTCAGGAACATTTCAGTTAATTCTAATGAAAACACATTGATTTTTATCATTTGTATTGGAAACAACATTGTCATATGTACTTTTCATGGATCTAATAGTACGAAACCTCGCTTTATGATTCGAAGTTAAAATCCTCAATTTGGTATAATAGTGACTTTTTTCACGTTTTTCATGTAGTTTGATATTACGTAAATATATTCATTTTTACCAATATTTCGATACTATTTCATGTAGTATCACGATATATGCTTTGCCTTCAAATCTCAGAATTTCGCATAATACTGCATTTTAAGCAAGTTTTTCTTGCATTTTGTTTCGTACGGAGAAATCATCGAATTTAGCAATATTTTGACGTTATCATTCCCTTTTCCCCTATGGTGATTTAATCAAAATATCATCGAATTAGGCAATATTTTGCCGTTTTTCCACGTTTTTGTGAATTTTCAGTTTATTAGTATTAACTCAATAAATATACAATAAAAATGATGCAAACACATAATTGATTAGATTATAACCTTAAATACTTCATTTTCAATCATCTATTTGTTTCTCTTTAAAATACTAAGTAAGATATTGAAAAGGGGAGAAGTTCTGTTTTTATTGCATATATCGACGTTCAGCCGGATTAGAGCGGTTTTACGTGTACATCTTCCATCGGTAATA
The DNA here is from genome assembly GCF_040958095.1 of Procambarus clarkii. Classification (NCBI taxonomy): domain Eukaryota; kingdom Metazoa; phylum Arthropoda; class Malacostraca; order Decapoda; family Cambaridae; genus Procambarus; species Procambarus clarkii. The sequence continues at coordinate 45,552 of NW_027189404.1, read as the reverse complement.
TAAACGGAAAATCAGGAACATTTCACTTAATTCTAATGAAAACACATTGATTTTTATCATTTTTGTTGGAAACAACATTGTCATATGTCTTTTCTGGATCTAAATAATACGAACCTTGCATTATGATTCGAAGTAAAATCCTCAAATTTGGTATAATCGTGACTTTTTTCACGTTTTTCATGTAGTTTGATATTACGTAAATATATTCATTTTTACCAATATTTCGAACTATTTCATGTAGTATCAAGATATGTGATTTGGCCTTCAAATCTCAGAATTTCGCATAATATTGCATTTAAGCAAGTTTTCTTGCATTTTGTTTCGTACGAGAAATCATCGAATTTAGCAATATTTTGACGTTTATCATTCCCTTTCCTTTAGTGATTTAATCAAAATATCACCCGAATTAGGCAATATTTTGCCGTTTTTCCACGTTTTTGTGAATTTAGTTTATTAGTATTAATTCATTAAATATACAATAAAAATGATGCAAACACATAATTGATTAGATAGTAACCTTAAATACTTCATTTTCAATCATCTATTTGTTTCTCTTTAAAATACTGAGTAAGATATTGAAAAGGGGAGAAGTTCGGTTTTTATTGCATATATCGACGTTTCAGCCGGAATAGAGCGGTTTTTGCGTGTACATCTTCCATCGGTAATATAAACGGAAAATCAGGAAACATTTTAGTTAATTCTAATGAAAACACATTGATTTTTATAATTTGTATTGGAAACAACATTGTCATATGTCTTTTTCATGGATCTAAATAGTACGAAACCTCGCTTTATGATTCGAAGTTAAAATCGCTCAAATTTGGTATAATAGTGACTTTTTTCACGTTTTTCATGTAGTTTGATATTACGGTAAATATATTCATTTTTACCAATATTTCGATACTATTTCATGTAGTATCACGATATGTGATTTGGCCTTCAAATCTCAGAATTTCGCATAATATTGCATTTTAAGCAAGTTTTCTTTCATTTTGTTTCGTACGAGAAATCATCGAATTTAGCAATATTTTGACGTTCATCATTCCCTTTTCTTTTATGTGATTTAATCAAAATATCATCGAATTTAGGCAATGTTTTGCCGTTTTTCCACGTTTTTGTGAATTTTTCAGTTTATTAGTATTAACTCAATAAATATACAATAAAAATGATGCAAACACATTATTGATTAGATTATAACCTTAAATACTTCATTTTTCAATCATCTATTTGTTTCTCTTTAAAATACTAAGTAAGATATTGAAAAGGGGAGAAGTTCTGTTTTTTATTGCATATATCGACGTTTCAGCCGGATTAGAGCGGTTTTACGTGTACATCTTCCATCGGTAATATAAACGGAAAAATCAGGAACATTTCACTTAATTCTAATGAAAACACATTGATTTTTATCATTTTTGTTGGAAACAACATTGTCATATGTCTTTTCTTGGATCTAAATAATACGAAACCTTGCATTATGATTCGAAGTTAAAAATCCTCAAATTTGGTATAATCGGTGACTTTTTTCACGTTTTTCATGTAGTTTGATATTACGTAAATATATTCATTTTTACCAATATTTCGATACTATTTCATGTAGTATCACGATATGTGATTTGGCCTTCAAATCTCAGAATTTCGCATAATATTGCATTTTAAGCAAGTTTTCTTGCATTTTGTTTCGTACGAGAAATCATCGAATTTAGCAATATTTTGAAGTTTATCATTCCCTTTTCCTTTATGTGATTTAATCAAAATATCATCGAATTAGGCAATATTTTGCCGTTTTTCCACGTTTTTGTGAATTTTCAGTTTATTAGTATTTACTCAATAAATATACAATAAAAATGATGCAAACACCATAAATGATTAGATTATAACCTAAAATACTTCATTTTACTCATCTATTTGTTTCTCTTTAAAATACTGAGTAAGATATTGAAAAGGGGAGAAGTTCTGTTTTTATTGCATATATCGAAGTTTCAGCCGGATTAGAGCGGTTTTACGAGTACAACTTCCATCGGTAATATAAACGGAAAATCAGGAACATTTCAGTTAATTCTAATGAAAACACATTGATTTTTATCATTTGTATTGGAAACAACATTGTCATATGTCTTTTCATGGATCTAAATAGTACGAAACCTCGCTTTATGATTCGAAGTTAAAATCCTCAAATTTGGTATAATCGTGACTTTTTTTCACGTTTTTCATGTAGTTTGATATTACGTAAATATATTCATTTTTACCAATATTTCGATATTTTTTCATGTAGTATCACGATATGTGATTTTGGCCTTCAAATCTCAGAATTTCGCATAATATTGAATTTTAAGCAAGTTTTCTTGCATTTTGTTTCGTACGAGAAATCATCGAATTTAGCAATATTTTGACGTTCATCATTCCCTTTTCCTTTATGTGATTTAATCAAAATATCATCGAATTTGGCAATATTTTGCCGTTTTTCCACGTTTTTGTGAATTTTCAGTTTATTAGTATTAACTCAATAAATTATACAATAAAAATGATGCAAACACATTATTGATTAGATTATAACCTTAAATACTTCATTTTCAATCATCTATTTGTTTCTCTTTAAAATACTAAGTAAGATAGTGAAAAGGGGAGAAGTTCTGTTTTTATTGCATATATCGACGTTTCAGCCGGAATAGAGCGATTTTGCGTGTACATCTTCCATCGAAAATATAAACGGAAAATCAGGAACATTTTAGTTAATTCTAATGAAAACACATTGATTTTATAATTTGTATTGGAAACAACATTGTCATATGTCTTTTTCATGGATCTAAATAGTTCGAAACCTCGCTTTATGATTCGAAGTTAAAATCCTCAAATTTGGTATAATAGTGACTTTTTTCACGTTTTTCATGTAGTTTGATATTATGTAAATATATTCGTTTTTACCAATATTTCGATACTATTTCATGTAGTATCACGATATGTGATTTGGCCTTCAAATCTCAGAATTTCGCATAATATTGCATTTTAAGCAAGTTTTCTTGCATTTTGTTTCGTACGAGAAATCATCGAATTTAGCAATATTTTGACGTTTATCATTCCCTTTTCCCCTATGTGATTTAATCAAAATATCATCGAATTAGGCAATATTTTGCCGTTTTTCCACGTTTTTTGTGAATTTTCAGTTTATTAGTATTAACTCAATAAATATACAATAAAAATGATGCAAACACATAATTGATTAGATTATAACCTTAAATACTTCATTTACAATCATCTATTTGTTTCTCTTTAAAATACTGAGTAAGATATTGAAAAGGGGAGAAGTTCTGTTTTTATTGCATATATCGACGTTTCAGCCGGATTAGAGCGGTTTTAGGTGTACATCTTCCATCGGTAATATGAACGGAAAGTCAGGAACATTTCAGTTAATTCTAATGAAAACACATTGATTTTTATCATTTGTATTGGAAACAACATTGTCATATGTCTTTTCATGGATCTAAATAGTACGAAACCTCGCTTTATGATTCGAAGTTAAAATCCTCAAATTTGGTATAATAGTGACTTTTTTCACGTTTTTCATGTAGTTTGATATTACGTAAATATATTCATTTTTACCAATATTTCGATACTATTTCATGTAGTATCACGATATATGATTTGGCCTTCAAATCTCAGAATTTTCGCATAATACTGCATTTTAAGCAAGTTTTCTTGCATTTTGTTTCGTACGAGAAATCATCGAATTTAGCAATATTTTGACGTTTATCATTCCCTTTTCCCCTATGTGATTTAATCAAAATATCATCGAATTAGGCAATATTTTGCCGTTTTTCCACGTTTTTGTGAATTTTCAGTTTATTAGTATTAACTCAATAAATATACAATAAAAATGATGCAAACACATAATTGATTAGATTATAACCTTAAATACTTCATTTACAATCATCTATTTGTTTCTCTTTAAAATACTGCGTAAGATATTGAAAAGGGGAGAAGTTCTGTTTTTATTGCATATATCGACGTTTCAGCCGGATTAGAGCGGTTTTTGGTGTACATCTTCCATCGGTAATATGAACGGAAAATCAGGAACATTTCAGTTAATTCTAATGAAAACACATTGATTTTTATCATTTGTATTGGAAACAACATTGTCATATGTCTTTTCATGGATCTAAATAGTACGAAACCTCGCTTTATGATTCGAAGTTAAAATCCTCAAATTTGGTATAATAGTGACTTTTTTCACGTTTTTCATGTAGTTTGATATTACGTAAATATATTCATTTTTACCAATATTTCGATACTATTTCATGTAGTATCACGATATGTGATTTGGCATTCAAATCTCAGAATTTCGCATAATATTGCATTTTAAGCAAGTTTTCTTGCATTTTGTTTCGTACGAGAAATCATCGAATTTAGCAATATTTTGACGTTCATCATTCCCTTTTCCTTTATGTGATTTAATCAAAATATCATCGAATTAGGCAATATTTTGCCGTTTTTTCCACGTTTTTGTGAATTTTCAGTTTATTAGTATTAATTCATTAAATATACAATAAAAATGATGCAAACACATAATTGATTAGATAGTAACCTTAAATACTTCATTTTCAATCATCTATTTGTTTCTCTTTAAAATACTGAGTAAGATATTGAAAAGGGGAGAAGTTCGGTTTTTATTGCATATATCGACGTTTCAGCCGGAATAGAGCGGTTTTGCGTGTACATCTTCCATCGGTAATATAAACGGAAAATCAGGAACATTTTAGTTAATTCTAATGAAAACACATTGATTTTTATAATTTGTATTGGAAACAACATTGTCATATGTCTTTTCATGGATCTAAATAGTACGAAACCTCGCTTTATGATTCGAAGTTAAAATCCTCAAATTTGGTATAATAGTGACTTTTTTCACGTTTTTCATGTAGTTTGATATTACGTAAATATATTCATTTTTACCAATATTTCGATACTATTTCATGTAGTATCACGATATGTGATTTGGCCTTCAATCTCAGAATTTCGCATAATATTGCATTTTAAGCAAGTTTTCTTTCATTTTGTTTCGTACGAGAAATCATCGAATTTAGCAATATTTTGACGTTCATCATTCCCTTTTCTTTTATGTGATTTAATCAAAATATCATCGAATTTGGCAATGTTTTGCCGTTTTTCCACGTTTTTGTGAATTTTCAGTTTATTAGTATTAACTCAATAAATATACAATAAAAATGATGCAAACACATTATTGATTAGATTATAACCTTAAATACTTCATTTTCAATCATCTATTTGTTTCTCTTTAAAATACTAAGTAAGATATTGAAAAGGGGAGAAGTTCTGTTTTTATTGCATATATCGACGTTTCAGCCGGATTAGAGCGGTTTTACGTGTACATCTTCCATCGGTAATATAAACGGAAAATCAGGAACATTTCACTTAATTCTAATGAAAACACATTGATTTTTATCATTTTTGTTGGAAACAACATTGTCATATGTCTTTTCTTGGATCTAAATAATACGAAACCTTGCATTATGATTCGAAGTTAAAATCCTCAAATTTGGTATAATCGTGACTTTTTTCACGTTTTTCATGTAGTTTGATATTACGTAAATATATTCATTTTTACCAATATTTCGATACTATTTCATGTAGTATCACGATATGTGATTTGGCCTTCAATCTCAGAATTTCGCATAATATTGCATTTTAAGCAAGTTTTCTTGCATTTTGTTTCGTACGAGAAATCATCGAATTTAGCAATATTTTGACGTTTATCATTCCCTTTTCCTTTATGTGATTTAATCAAAATATCATCGAATTAGGCAATATTTTGCCGTTTTTCCACGTTTTTGTGAATTTTCAGTTTATTAGTATTTACTCAATAAATATACAATAAAAATGATGCAAACACATAAATGATTAGATTATAACCTAAAATACTTCATTTTACTCATCTATTTGTTTCTCTTTAAAATACTGAGTAAGATATTGAAAAGGGGAGAAGTTCTGTTTTTATTGCATATATCGAAGTTTCAGCCGGATTAGAGCGGTTTTACGAGTACAACTTCCATCGGTAATATAAACGGAAAATCAGGAACATTTCAGTTAATTCTAATGAAAACACATTGATTTTTATCATTTGTATTGGAAACAACATTGTCATATGTCTTTTCATGGATCTAAATAGTACGAAACCTCGCTTTATGATTCGAAGTTAAAATCCTCAAATTTGGTATAATCGTGACTTTTTTCACGTTTTTCATGTAGTTTGATATTACGTAAATATATTCATTTTTACCAATATTTCGATATTTTTTCATGTAGTATCACGATATGTGATTTGGCCTTCAAATCTCAGAATTTCGCATAATATTGAATTTTAAGCAAGTTTTCTTGCATTTTGTTTCGTACGAGAAATCATCGAATTTAGCAATATTTTGACGTTCATCATTCCCTTTTCCTTTATGTGATTTAATCAAAATATCATCGAATTTGGCAATATTTTGCCGTTTTTCCACGTTTTTGTGAATTTTCAGTTTATTAGTATTAACTCAATAAATATACAATAAAAATGATGCAAACACATTATTGATTAGATTATAACCTTAAATACTTCATTTTCAATCATCTATTTGTTTCTCTTTAAAATACTAAGTAAGATATTGAAAAGGGGAGAAGTTCTGTTTTTATTGCATATATCGACGTTTCAGCCGGATTAGAGCGGTTTTACGTGTACATCTTCCATCGGTAATATAAACGGAAAATCAGGAACATTTCACTTAATTCTAATGAAAACACATTGATTTTTATCATTTTTGTTGGAAACAACATTGTCATATGTCTTTTCTTGGATCTAAATAATACGAAACCTTGCATTATGATTCGAAGTTAAAATCCTCAAATTTGGTATAATCGTGACTTTTTTCACGTTTTTCATGTAGTTTGATATTACGTAAATATATTCATTTTTACCAATATTTCGAACTATTTCATGTAGTATCACGATATGTGATTTGGCCTTCAAATCTCAGAATTTCGCATAATATTGCATTTTAAGCAAGTTTTCTTGCATTTTGTTTCGTACGAGAAATCATCGAATTTAGCAATATTTTGACGTTTATCATTCCCTTTTCCTTTATGTGATTTAATCAAAATATCACCGAATTAGGCAATATTTTGCCGTTTTTCCACGTTTTTGTGAATTTTAGTTTATTAGTATTAATTCATTAAATATACAATAAAAATGATGCAAACACATAATTGATTAGATAGTAACCTTAAATACTTCATTTTCAATCATCTATTTGTTTCTCTTTAAAATACTGAGTAAGATATTGAAAAGGGGAGAAGTTCGGTTTTTATTGCATATATCGACGTTTCAGCCGGAATAGAGCGGTTTTGCGTGTACATCTTCCATCGGTAATATAAACGGAAAATCAGGAACATTTTAGTTAATTCTAATGAAAACACATTGATTTTTATAATTTGTATTGGAAACAACATTGTCATATGTCTTTTCATGGATCTAAATAGTACGAAACCTCGCTTTATGATTCGAAGTTAAAATCCTCAAATTTGGTATAATAGTGACTTTTTTCACGTTTTTCATGTAGTTTGATATTACGTAAATATATTCATTTTTACCAATATTTCGATACTATTTCATGTAGTATCACGATATGTGATTTGGCCTTCAAATCTCAGAATTTCGCATAATATTGCATTTTAAGCAAGTTTTCTTTCATTTTGTTTCGTACGAGAAATCATCGAATTTAGCAATATTTTGACGTTCATCATTCCCTTTTCTTTTATGTGATTTAATCAAAATATCATCGAATTTGGCAATGTTTTGCCGTTTTTCCACGTTTTTGTGAATTTTCAGTTTATTAGTATTAACTCAATAAATATACAATAAAAATGATGCAAACACATTATTGATTAGATTATAACCTTAAATACTTCATTTTCAATCATCTATTTGTTTCTCTTTAAAATACTAAGTAAGATATTGAAAAGGGGAGAAGTTCTGTTTTTATTGCATATATCGACGTTTCAGCCGGATTAGAGCGGTTTTACGTGTACATCTTCCATCGGTAATATAAACGGAAAATCAGGAACATTTCACTTAATTCTAATGAAAACACATTGATTTTTATCATTTTTGTTGGAAACAACATTGTCATATGTCTTTTCTTGGATCTAAATAATACGAAACCTTGCATTATGATTCGAAGTTAAAATCCTCAAATTTGGTATAATCGTGACTTTTTTCACGTTTTTCATGTAGTTTGATATTACGTAAATATATTCATTTTTACCAATATTTCGATACTATTTCATGTAGTATCACGATATGTGATTTGGCCTTCAAATCTCAGAATTTCGCATAATATTGCATTTTAAGCAAGTTTTCTTGCATTTTGTTTCGTACGAGAAATCATCGAATTTAGCAATATTTTGAAGTTTATCATTCCCTTTTCCTTTATGTGATTTAATCAAAATATCATCGAATTAGGCAATATTTTGCCGTTTTTCCACGTTTTTGTGAATTTTCAGTTTATTAGTATTTACTCAATAAATATACAATAAAAATGATGCAAACACATAAATGATTAGATTATAACCTAAAATACTTCATTTTACTCATCTATTTGTTTCTCTTTAAAATACTGAGTAAGATATTGAAAAGGGGAGAAGTTCTGTTTTTATTGCATATATCGAAGTTTCAGCCGGATTAGAGCGGTTTTACGAGTACAACTTCCATCGGTAATATAAACGGAAAATCAGGAACATTTCAGTTAATTCTAATGAAAACACATTGATTTTTATCATTTGTATTGGAAACAACATTGTCATATGTCTTTTCATGGATCTAAATAGTACGAAACCTCGCTTTATGATTCGAAGTTAAAATCCTCAAATTTGGTATAATCGTGACTTTTTTCACGTTTTTCATGTAGTTTGATATTACGTAAATATATTCATTTTTACCAATATTTCGATATTTTTTCATGTAGTATCACGATATGTGATTTGGCCTTCAAATCTCAGAATTTCGCATAATATTGAATTTTAAGCAAGTTTTCTTGCATTTTGTTTCGTACGAGAAATCATCGAATTTAGCAATATTTTGACGTTCATCATTCCCTTTTCCTTTATGTGATTTAATCAAAATATCATCGAATTTGGCAATATTTTGCCGTTTTTTCCACGTTTTTGTGAATTTTCAGTTTATTAGTATTAACTCAATAAATATACAATAAAAATGATGCAAACACATTATTGATTAGATTATAACCTTAAATACTTCATTTTCAATCATCTATTTGTTTCTCTTTAAAATACTAAGTAAGATAGTGAAAAGGGGAGAAGTTCTGTTTTTATTGCATATATCGACGTTTCAGCCGGAATAGAGCGATTTTGCGTGTACATCTTCCATCGAAAATATAAACGGAAAATCAGGAACATTTTAGTTAATTCTAATGAAAACACATTGATTTTATAATTTGTATTGGAAACAACATTGTCATATGTCTTTTCATGGATCTAAATAGTTCGAAACCTCGCTTTATGATTCGAAGTTAAAATCCTCAAATTTGGTATAATAGTGACTTTTTTCACGTTTTTCATGTAGTTTGATATTATGTAAATATATTCGTTTTTACCAATATTTCGATACTATTTCATGTAGTATCACGATATGTGATTTGGCCTTCAAATCTCAGAATTTCGCATAATATTGCATTTTAAGCAAGTTTTCTTGCATTTTGTTTCGTACGAGAAATCATCGAATTTAGCAATATTTTGACGTTTATCATTCCCTTTTCCTTTATGTGATTTAATCAAAATATCACCGAATTAGGCAATATTTTGCCGTTTTTCCACGTTTTTGTGAATTTTCAGTTTATTAGTTGTAACTCAATAAATATACAATCAAAATGATGCAAACACATAATTGATTAGATTATAACCTTAAATACTTAATTTTCAATCATCTATTTGTTTCTCATTAAAATACTGAGTAAGATATTGAAAAGGGGAGAAGTTCGGTTTTTATTGCATATATCGACGTTTCAGCCGGAATAGAGCGGTTTTGCGTGTACATCTTCCATCGGTAATATAAACGGAAAATCAGGAACATTTTAGTTAATTCTAATGAAAACACATTGATTTTTATAATTTGTATTGGAAACAACATTGTCATATGTCTTTTCATGGATCTAAATAGTTCGAAACCTCGCTTTATGATTCGAAGTTAAAATCCTCAAATTTGGTATAATAGTGACTTTTTTCACGTTTTTCATGTAGTTTGATATTACGTAAATATATTCATTTTTACCAATATTTCGATACTATTTCATGTAGTATCACGATATATGATTTGGCCTTCAAATCTCAGAATTTCGCATAATATTGCATTTTAAGCAAGTTTTGAAGCAAACACATAATTGATAAGATTATAACCATAAATACTTCATTTACAATCATCTATTTGTTTCTCTTTAAAATACTGAGTAAGATATTGAAAAGGGGAGAAGTTCTGTTTTTATTGCATATATCGACGTTTCAGCCGGATTAGAGCGGTTTTACGTGTACATCTTCCATCGGTAATATGAACGGAAAATCAGGAACATTTCAGTTAATTCTAATGAAAACACATTGATTTTTATCATTTGTATTGGAAACAACATTGTCATATGTCTTTTCTTGGATTTAAATAATACGAAACCTTGCATTATGATTCGAAGTTAAAATCCTCAAATTTGGTATAATCGTGACTTTTTTCACGTTTTTCATGTAGTTTGATATTACGTAAATATATTCATTTTTACCAATATTTCGATACTGTTTTATGTAGTATCACGATATGTGATTTGCCATTCAAATCTCAGAATTTCGCATAATATTGCATTTTAAGCAAGTTTTCTTGCATTTTGTTTCGTACGAGAAATCATCGAATTTAGCAATATTTTGACGTTTATCATTCCCTTTTCCTTTATGTGATTTAATCAAAATATCATCGAATTAGGCAATATTTTGCCGTTTTTCCACGTTTTTGTGAATTTTCAGTTTATTAGTATTAACTCAATAAATATACAATAAAAATGATGCAAACACATAATTGATTAGATTATAACCTTATATACTTCATTTTCAATCATCTATTTGTTTCTCTTTAAAATACTGATTAAGATATTGAAAAGGGGGGAAGATCTGTTTTTATTGCATATATCGACGTTTCAGCCGGATTAGAGCGGTTTTACGTGGACATCTTCCATCGGTAATATAAACGGAAAATCAGGAACATTTTAGTTAATTCTAATGAAAACACATTGATTTTTATAATTTGTATTGGAAACAACATTGTCATATGTCTTTTCATGGATCTAAATAGTACGAAACCTCGCTTTATGATTCGAAGTTAAAATCCTCAAATTTGGTATAATCGTGACTTTTTTCACGTTTTTCATGTAGTTTGATATTACGTAAATATATTCATTTTTACCAATATTTCGATACTATTTCACGTAGTATTACGATATGTGATTTGGCCTTCAAATCTCAGAATTTCGCATATTATTGCATTTTAAGCAAGTTTTCTTGCATTTTGTTTCGTACGAGAAATCATCGAATTTAGCAATATTTTGACGTTTATCATTCCCTTTTCCTTTACGTGATTTAATCAAAATATCATCGAATTAGGCAATATTTTGCTGTTTTTCCACGTTTTTGTGAATTTTCAGTTTATTAGTATTAATTCATTAAATATACAATAAAAATGATGCAAACACATAATTGATTAGATAGTAACCTTAAATACTTCATTTTCAATCATCTATTTGTTTCTTGTTAAAATACTGAGTAAGATATTGAAAAGGGGAGAAGTTCGGTTTTTATTGCATATATCGACGTTTCAGCCGGAATAGAGCGGTTTTGCGTGTAGATCTTCCATCGGTAATATAAACGGAAAATCAGGAACATTTTAGTTAATTCTAATGAAAACACATTGATTTTTATAATTTGTATTGGAAACAACATTGTCATGTCTTTTCATGGATCTGAATAGTACGAAACCTCGCTTTATGATTCGAAGTTAAAATCCTCAAATTTGGTATAATCGTGACTTTTTTCACGTTTTTCATGTAGTTTGATATTACGTAAATATATTCATTTTTATCAATATTTCGATACTATTTCATGTAGTATCACGATATGTGATTTGGCCTTCAAATCTCAGAATTTCGCATAATATTGCATTTTAAGCAAGTTTTCTTGCATTTTGTTTCGTACGAGAAATCATCGAATTTAGCAATATTTTGACGTTTATCATTCCCTTTTCCTTTATGTGATTTAATCAAAATATCATCGAATTAGGCAATATTTTGCCGTTTTTCCACGTTTTTGTGAATTTTCAGTTTATTAGTATTAATTCATTAAATATACAATAAAAATGATGCAAACACATAATTGATTAGATAGTAACCTTAAATACTTCATTTTCAATCATCTATTTGTTTCTTGTTAAAATACTGAGTAAGATATTGAAAAGGGGAGAAGTTCGGTTTTTATTGCATATATCGACGTTTCAGCCGGAATAGAGCGGTTTTGCGTGTAGATCTTCCATCGGTAATATAAACGGAAAATCAGGAACATTTTAGTTAATTCTAATGAAAACACATTGATTTTTATAATTTGTATTGGAAACAACATTGTCATGTCTTTTCATGGATCTGAATAGTACGAAACCTCGCTTTATGATTCGAAGTTAAAATCCTCAAATTTGGTATAATCGTGACTTTTTTCACGTTTTTCATGTAGTTTGATATTACGTAAATATATTCATTTTTATCAATATTTCGATACTATTTCATGTAGTATCACGATATGTGATTTGGCCTTCAAATCTCAGAATTTCGCATAATATTGCATTTTAAGCAAGTTTTCTTGCATTTTGTTTCGTACGAGAAATCATCGAATTTAGCAATATTTTGACGTTTATCATTCCCTTTTCCTTTATGTGATTTAATCAAAATATCATCGAATTAGGCAATATTTTGCCGTTTTTCCACGTTTTTGTGAATTTTCAGTTTATTAGTATTAACTCAATAAATATACAATAAAAATGATGCAAACACATAATTGATTAGATTATAACCTTAAATACTTCATTTTCAATCATCTATTTGTTTCTCTTTAAAATACTGATTAAGATATTGAAAAGGGGGAAGATTCTGTTTTTATTGCATATATCGACGTTTCAGCCGGATTAGAGCGGTTTTGCGTTTACATCTTCCATCGGTAATATAAACGGAAAATCAGGAACATTTTAGTTAATTCTAATGAAAACACATTGATTTTTATAATTTGTATTGGAAACAACATTGTCATATGTCTTTTCATGGATCTAAATAGTACGAAACCTCGCTTTATGATTCGAAGTTAAAATCCTCAAATTTGGTATAATAGTGACTTTTTTCACGTTTTTCATGTAGTTTGATATTACGTAAATATATTCATTTTTACCAATATTTCGATACTATTTCATGTAGTATCACGATATATGATTTGGCCTTCAAATCTCAGAATTTCGCATAATACTGCATTTTAAGCAAGTTTTCTTGCATTTTGTTTCGTACGAGAAATCATCGAATTTAGCAATATTTTGACGTTTATCATTCCCTTTTCCCTATGTGATTTAATCAAAATATCATCGAATTAGGCAATATTTTGCCGTTTTTCCACGTTTTTGTGAATTTTCAGTTTATTAGTATTAACTCAATAAATATACAATAAAAATGATGCAAACACATAATTGATTAGATTATAACCTTAAATACTTCATTTACAATCATCTATTTCTTTCTCTTTAAAATACTGAGTAAGATATTGAAAAGGGGAGAAGTTCTGTTTTTATTGCATATATCGACGTTTCAGCCGGAATTAGAGCGGTTTTAGCGTGTACATCTTCCATCGGTAATATGAACGGAAAATCAGGAACATTTCAGTTAATTCTAATGAAAACACATTGATTTTTATAATTTGTATTGGAAACAACATTGTCATATGTCTTTTCATGGATCTAAATAGTACGAAACCTCGCTTTATGATTCGAAGTTAAAATCCTCAAATTTGGTATAATAGTGACTTTTTTCACGTTTTTCATGTAGTTTGATATTACGTAAATATATTCATTTTTACCAATATTTCGATACTATTTCATGTAGTATCACGATATGTGATTTGGCATTCAAATCTCAGAATTTCGCATAATATTGCATTTTAAGCAAGTTTTCTTGCATTTTGTTTCGTACGAGAAATCATCGAATTTAGCAATATTTTGACGTTCATCATTCCCTTTTCCTTTATGTGATTTAATCTAAAATATCATCGAATTAGGCAATATTTTGCCGTTTTTTCCACGTTTTTGTGAATTTTCAGTTTATTAGTATTAATTCATTAAATATACAATAAAAATGATGCAAACACATTAATTGATTAGATAGTAACCTTAAATACTTCATTTTCAATCATCTATTTGTTTCTCTTTAAAATACTGAGTAAGATATTGAAGAGGGGAGAAGTTCGGTTTTTATTGCATATCTCGACGTTTCAGCCGGAATAGAGCGGTTTTGCGTGTACATCTTCCATCGGTAATATAAACGGAAAATCAGGAACATTTAGTTAATTCTAATGAAAACACATTGATTTTTATAATTTGTATTGGAAACAACATTGTCATATGTCTTTTCATGGATCTAAATAGTACGAAACCTCGCATTATGATTCGAAGTTAAAATCCTCAAATTTGGTATAATAGTGACTTTTTTCACGTTTTTCATGTAGTTTGATATTACGTAAATATATTCATTTTTACCAATATTTCGATACTATTTCATGTAGTATCACGATATGTGATTTGGCCTTCAAATCTCAGAATTTCGCATAATATTGCATTTTAAGCAAGTTTTCTTGCATTTTGTTTCGTACGAGAAATCATCGAATTTAGCAATATTTTGACGTTTATCATTCCCTTTTCCTTTATGTGATTTAATCAAAATATCATCGAATTAGGCAATATTTAGCCGTTTTTCCACGTTTTTGTGAATTTTCAGTTTATTAGTATTAACTTCAATTAAATATACAATAAAAATGATGCAAACACATAATTGATTAGATTAGTAACCTTAAATACTTCATTTTCAATCATCTATTTGTTTCTCTTTAAAATACTGAGTAAGATATTGAAAAGGGGGAGAAGTTCGGTTTTTATTGCATATATCGACGTTTCAGCCGGAATTAGAGCGGTTTTGCGTGTACATCTTCCATCGGTAATATAAACGGAAAATCAGGAACATTTTAGTTAATTCTAATGAAAACACATTGATTTTTATAATTTGTATTGGAAACAACATTGTCATATGTCTTTTCATGGATCTAAATAGTACGAAACCTCGCATTATGATTCGAAGTTAAAATCCTCAAATTTGGTATAATAGTGACTTTTTTCACGTTTTTCATGTAGTTTGATATTACGTAAATATATTCATTTTTACCAATATTTCGATACTATTTCATGTAGTATCACGATATGTGATTTGGCCTTCAAATCTCAGAATTTCGCATAATATTGCATTTTAAGCAAGTTTTCTTTCATTTTGTTTCGTACGAGAAATCATCGAATTTAGCAATATTTTGACGTTCATCATTCCCTTTTCCCTTATGTGATTTAATCAAAATATCATCGAATTAGGCAATATTTTGCCGTTTTTCCACGTTTTTGTGAATTTTCAGTTTATTAGTATTAACTCAATAAATATACAATAAAAATGATGCAAACACATTATTGATTAGATTATAACCTTAAATACTTCATTTTCAATCATCTATTTGTTTCTCTTTAAAATACTAAGTAAGATATTGAAAAGGGGAGAAGTTCTGTTTTTATTGCATATATCGACGTTTCAGCCGGATTAGAGCGGTTTTACGTGTACATCTTCCATCGGTAATATAAACGGAAAATCAGGAACATTTCACTTAATTCTAATGAAAACACATTGATTTTTATCATTTTTGTTGGAAACAACATTGTCATATGTCTTTTCTTGGATCTAAATAATACGAAACCTTGCATTATGATTCGAAGTTAAAATCCTCAAATTTGGTATAATCGTGACTTTTTTCACGTTTTTCATGTAGTTTGATATTACGTAAATATATTCATTTTTACCAATATTTCGATACTATTTCATGTAGTATCACGATATGTGATTTGGCCTTCAAATCTCAGAATTTCGCATAATATTGCATTTTAAGCAAGTTTTCTTGCATTTTGTTTCGTACGAGAAATCATCGAATTTAGCAATATTTTGACGTTTATCATTCCCTTTTCCTTTATGTGATTTAATCAAAATATCATCGAATTAGGCAATATTTAGCCGTTTTTCCACGTTTTTGTGAATTTTCAGTTTATTAGTATTAATTCATTAAATATACAATAAAAATGATGCAAACACATAATTGATTAGATAGTAACCTTAAATACTTCATTTTCAATCATCTATTTGTTTCTCTTTAAAATACTGAGTAAGATATTGAAAAGGGGAGAAGTTCGGTTTTTATTGCATATATCGACGTTTCAGCCGGAATAGAGCGGTTTTGCGTGTACATCTTCCATCGGTAATATAAACGGAAAATCAGGAACATTTTAGTTAATTCTAATGAAAACACATTGATTTTTATAATTTGTATTGGAAACAACATTGTCATATGTCTTTTCATGGATCTAAATAGTACGAAACCTCGCTTTATGATTCGAAGTTAAAATCCTCAAATTTGGTATAATAGTGACTTTTTTCACGTTTTTCATGTAGTTTGATATTACGTAAATATATTCATTTTTACCAATATTTCGATACTATTTCATGTAGTATCACGATATGTGATTTGGCCTTCAAATCTCAGAATTTCGCATAATATTGCATTTTAAGCAAGTTTTCTTGCATTTTGTTTCGTACGAGAAATCATCGAATTTAGCAATATTTTGACGTTCATCATTCCCTTTTCCTTTATGTGATTTAATCAAAATATCATCGAATTTGGCAATATTTTGCCGTTTTTCCACGTTTTTGTGAATTTTCAGTTTATTAGTATTAACTCAATAAATATACAATAAAAATGATGCAAACACATTATTGATTAGATTATAACCTTAAATACTTCATTTTCAATCATCTATTTGTTTCTCTTTAAAATACTAAGTAAGATATTGAAAAGGGGAGAAGTTCTGTTTTTATTGCATATATCGACGTTTCAGCCGGATTAGAGCGGTTTTACGTGTACATCTTCCATCGGTAATATAAACGGAAAATCAGGAACATTTCACTTAATTCTAATGAAAACACATTGATTTTTATCATTTTTGTTGGAAACAACATTGTCATATGTCTTTTCTTGGATCTAAATAATACGAAACCTTGCATTATGATTCGAAGTTAAAATCCTCAAATTTGGTATAATCGTGACTTTTTTCACGTTTTTCATGTAGTTTGATATTACGTAAATATATTCATTTTTACCAATATTTCGATACTATTTCATGTAGTATCACGATATGTGATTTGGCCTTCAAATCTCAGAATTTCGCATAATATTGCATTTTAAGCAAGTTTTCTTGCATTTTGTTTCGTACGAGAAATCATCGAATTTAGCAATATTTTGACGTTTATCATTCCCTTTTCCTTTATGTGATTTAATCAAAATATCATCGAATTAGGCAATATTTTGCCGTTTTTCCACGTTTTTGTGAATTTTCAGTTTATTAGTATTTACTCAATAAATATACAATAAAAATGATGCAAACACATAAATGATTAGATTATAACCTAAAATACTTCATTTTACTCATCTATTTGTTTCTCTTTAAAATACTGAGTAAGATATTGAAAAGGGGAGAAGTTCTGTTTTTATTGCATATATCGAAGTTTAAGCCGGATTAGAGCGGTTTTACGTGTACAACTTCCATCGGTAATATAAACGGAAAATCAGGAACATTTCAGTTAATTCTAATGAAAACACATTGATTTTTATCATTTGTATTGGAAACAACATTGTCATATGTCTTTTCATGGATCTAAATAGTACGAAACCTCGCTTTATGATTCGAAGTTAAAATCCTCAAATTTGGTATAATCGTGACTTTTTTCACGTTTTTCATGTAGTTTGATATTACGTAAATATATTCATTTTTACCAATATTTCGATATTTTTTCATGTAGTATCACGATATGTGATTTGGCCTTCAAATCTCAGAATTTCGCATAATATTGAATTTTAAGCAAGTTTTCTTGCATTTTGTTTCGTACGAGAAATCATCGAATTTAGCAATATTTTGACGTTCATCATTCCCTTTTCCTTTATGTGATTTAATCAAAATATCATCGAATTTGGCAATATTTTGCCGTTTTTCCACGTTTTTGTGAATTTTCAGTTTATTAGTATTAACTCAATAAATATACAATAAAAATGATGCAAACACATTATTGATTAGATTATAACCTTAAATACTTCATTTTCAATTATCTATTTGTTTCTCTTTAAAATACTAAGTAAGATATTGAAAAGGGGAGAAGTTCTGTTTTTATTGCATATATCGACGTTTCAGCCGGATTAGAGCGGTTTTACGTGTACATCTTCCATCGGTAATATAAACGGAAAATCAGGAACATTTCACTTAATTCTAATGAAAACACATTGATTTTTATCATTTTTGTTGGAAACAACATTGTCATATGTCTTTTCTTGGATCTAAATAATACGAAACCTTGCATTATGATTCGAAGTTAAAATCCTCAAATTTGGTATAATCGTGACTTTTTTCACGTTTTTCATGTAGTTTGATATTACGTAAATATATTCATTTTTACCAATATTTCGAACTATTTCATGTAGTATCACGATATGTGATTTGGCCTTCAAATCTCAGAATTTCGCATAATATTGCATTTTAAGCAAGTTTTCTTGCATTTTGTTTCGTACGAGAAATCATCGAATTTAGCAATATTTTGACGTTTATCATTCCCTTTTCCTTTATGTGATTTAATCAAAATATCATCGAATTAGGCAATATTTTGCCGTTTTTCCACGTTTTTGTGAATTTTAGTTTATTAGTATTAATTCATTAAATATACAATAAAAATGATGCAAACACATAATTGATTAGATAGTAACCTTAAATACTTCATTTTCAATCATCTATTTGTTTCTCGTTAAAATACTGAGCAAGATATTTAAAAGGGGAGAAGTTCGGTTTTTATTGCATATATCGACGTTTCAGCCGGAATAGAGCGATTTTGCGTGTACATCTTCCATCGAAATATAAACGGAAAATCAGGAACATTTTAGTTAATTCTAATGAAAATACATTGATTTTTATAATTTGTATTGGAAACAACATTGTCATATGTCTTTTCATGGATCTAAATAGTACGAAACCTCGCTTTATGATTCGAAGTTAAAATCCTCAAATTTGGTATAATCGTGACTTTTTTCACGTTTTTCATGTAGTTTGATATTACGTAAATATATTCATTTTTACCAATATTTCGATACTATTTCATGTAGTATCACGATATGTGATTTGGCCTTCAAATCTCAGAATTTCGCATAATATTGCATTTTAAGCAAGTTTTCTTGCATTTTGTTTCGTACGAGAAATCATCGAATTTAGCAATATTTTGACGTTGATCATTCCCTTTTCCTTTATGTGATTTAATCAAAATATCATCGAATTAGGCAATATTTTGCCGTTTTTCCACGTTTTTGTGAATTTTCAGTTTATTAGTATTAATTCATTAAATATACAATAAAAAGGATGCAAACACATAATTGATTAGATAGTAACCTTAAATACTTCATTTTCAATCATCTATTTGTTTCTCTTTAAAATACTGAGTAAGATATTGAAAAGGGGAGAAGTTCGGTTTTTATTGCATATATCGTCGTTTCAGCCGAAATAGAGCGGTTTTGCGTGTACATCTTCCATCGGTAATATAAACGGAAAATCAGGAACATTTCACTTAATTCTAATGAAAACACATTGATTTTTATCATTTTTGTTGGAAACAACATTGTCATATGTCTTTTCTTGGATCTAAATAATACGAAACCTTGCATTATGATTCGAAGTTAAAATCCTCAAATTTGGTATAATCGTGACTTTTTTCACGTTTTTCATGTAGTTTGATATTACGTAAATATATTCATTTTTACCAATATTTCGATACTATTTCATGTAGTATCACGATATGTGATTTGGCCTTCGAATCTCAGAATTTCGCATAATATTGCATTTTAAGCAAGTTTTCTTGCATTTTGTTTCGTACGAGAAATCATCGAATTTAGCAATATTTTGACGTTTATCATTCCCTTTTCCTTTATGTGATTTAATCAAAATATCATCGAATTAGGCAATATTTTGCCGTTTTTCCACGTTTTTGTGAATTTTCAGTTTATTAGTATTTACTCAATAAATATACAATAAAAATGATGCAAACACATAAATGATTAGATTATAACCTAAAATACTTCATTTTACTCATTTATTTGTTTCTCTTTAAAATACTGAGTAAGATATTGAAAAGGGGAGAAGTTCTGTTTTTATTGCATATATCGAAGTTTAAGCCGGATTAGAGCGGTTTTACGTGTACAACTTCCATCGGTAATATAAACGGAAAATCAGGAACATTTCAGTTAATTCTAATGAAAACACATTGATTTTTATCATTTGTATTGGAAACAACATTGTCATATGTCTTTTCATGGATCTAAATAGTACGAAACCTCGCTTTATGATTCGAAGTTAAAATCCTCAAATTTGGTATAATCGTGACTTTTTTCACGTTTTTCATGTAGTTTGATATTACGTAAATATATTCATTTTTACCAATATTTCGATATTTTTTCATGTAGTATCACGATATGTGATTTGGCCTTCAAATCTCAGAATTTCGCATAATATTGAATTTTAAGCAAGTTTTCTTGCATTTTGTTTCGTACGAGAAATCATCGAATTTAGCAATATTTTGACGTTCATCATTCCCTTTTCCTTTATGTGATTTAATCAAAATATCATCGAATTTGGCAATATTTTGCCGTTTTTCCACGTTTTTGTGAATTTTCAGTTTATTAGTATTAACTCAATAAATATACAATAAAAATGATGCAAACACATTATTGATTAGATTATAACCTTAAATACTTCATTTTCAATCATCTATTTGTTTCTCTTTAAAATACTAAGTAAGATATTGAAAAGGGGAGAAGTTCTGTTTTTATTGCATATATCGACGTTTCAGCCGGATTAGAGCGGTTTTACGTGTACATCTTCCATCGGTAATATAAACGGAAAATCAGGAACATTTCACTTAATTCTAATGAAAACACATTGATTTTTATCATTTTTGTTGGAAACAACATTGTCATATGTCTTTTCTTGGATCTAAATAATACGAAACCTTGCATTATGATTCGAAGTTAAAATCCTCAAATTTGGTATAATCGTGACTTTTTTCACGTTTTTCATGTAGTTTGATATTACGTAAATATATTCATTTTTACCAATATTTCGAACTATTTCATGTAGTATCACGATATGTGATTTGGCCTTCAAATCTCAGAATTTCGCATAATATTGCATTTTAAGCAAGTTTTCTTGCATTTTGTTTCGTACGAGAAATCATCGAATTTAGCAATATTTTGACGTTTATCATTCCCTTTTCCTTTATGTGATTTAATCAAAATATCATCGAATTAGGCAATATTTTGCCGTTTTTCCACGTTTTTGTGAATTTTAGTTTATTAGTATTAATTCATTAAATATACAATAAAAATGATGCAAACACATAATTGATTAGATAGTAACCTTAAATACTTCATTTTCAATCATCTATTTGTTTCTCGTTAAAATACTGAGCAAGATATTTAAAAGGGGAGAAGTTCGGTTTTTATTGCATATATCGACGTTTCAGCCGGAATAGAGCGATTTTGCGTGTACATCTTCCATCGAAAATATAAACGGAAAATCAGGAACATTTTAGTTAATTCTAATGAAAATACATTGATTTTTATAATTTGTATTGGAAACAACATTGTCATATGTCTTTTCATGGATCTAAATAGTACGAAACCTCGCTTTATGATTCGAAGTTAAAATCCTCAAATTTGGTATAATCGTGACTTTTTTCACGTTTTTCATGTAGTTTGATATTACGTAAATATATTCATTTTTACCAATATTTCGATACTATTTCATGTAGTATCACGATATGTGATTTGGCCTTCAAATCTCAGAATTTCGCATAATATTGCATTTTAAGCAAGTTTTCTTGCATTTTGTTTCGTACGAGAAATCATCGAATTTAGCAATATTTTGACGTTTATCATTCCCTTTTCCTTTATGTGATTTAATCAAAATATCATCGAATTAGGCAATATTTTGCCGTTTTTTCCACGTTTTTGTGAATTTTCAGTTTATTAGTATTAATTCATTAAATATACAATAAAAATGATGCAAACACATAATTGATTAGATAGTAACCTTAAATACTTCATTTTCAATCATCTATTTGTTTCTCTTTAAAATACTGAGTAAGATATTGAAAAGGGGAGAAGTTCGGTTTTTATTGCATATATCGTCGTTTCAGCCGGAATAGAGCGGTTTTGCGTGTACATCTTCCATCGGTAATATAAACGGAAAATCAGGAACATTTCACTTAATTCTAATGAAAACACATTGATTTTTATCATTTTTGTTGGAAACAACATTGTCATATGTCTTTTCTTGGATCTAAATAATACGAAACCTTGCATTATGATTCGAAGTTAAAATCCTCAAATTTGGTATAATCGTGACTTTTTTCACGTTTTTCATGTAGTTTGATATTACGTAAATATATTCATTTTTACCAATATTTCGATACTATTTCATGTAGTATCACGATATGTGATTTGGCCTTCAAATCTCAGAATTTCGCATAATATTGCATTTTAAGCAAGTTTTCTTGCATTTTGTTTCGTACGAGAAATCATCGAATTTAGCAATATTTTGACGTTTATCATTCCCTTTTCCTTTATGTGATTTAATCAAAATATCATCGAATTAGGCAATATTTTGCCGTTTTTCCACGTTTTTGTGAATTTTCAGTTTATTAGTATTTACTCAATAAATATACAATAAAAATGATGCAAACACATAAATGATTAGATTATAACCTAAAATACTTCATTTTACTCATCTATTTGTTTCTCTTTAAAATACTGAGTAAGATATTGAAAAGGGGAGAAGTTCTGTTTTTATTGCATATATCGAAGTTTAAGCCGGATTAGAGCGGTTTTACGTGTACAACTTCCATCGGTAATATAAACGGAAAATCAGGAACATTTCAGTTAATTCTAATGAAAACACATTGATTTTTATCATTTGTATTGGAAACAACATTGTCATATGTCTTTTCATGGATCTAAATAGTACGAAACCTCGCTTTATGATTCGAAGGTAAAATCCTCAAATTTGGTATAATCGTGACTTTTTTCACGTTTTTCATGTAGTTTGATATTACGTAAATATATTCATTTTTACCAATATTTCGATATTTTTTCATGTAGTATCACGATATGTGATTTGGCCTTCAAATCTCAGAATTTCGCATAATATTGAATTTTAAGCAAGTTTTCTTGCATTTTGTTTCGTACGAGAAATCATCGAATTTAGCAATATTTTGACGTTCATCATTCCCTTTTCCTTTATGTGATTTAATCAAAATATCATCGAATTTGGCAATATTTTGCCGTTTTTCCACGTTTTTGTGAATTTTCAGTTTATTAGTATTAACTCAATAAATATACAATAAAAATGATGCAAACACATTATTGATTAGATTATAACCTTAAATACTTCATTTTCAATCATCTATTTGTTTCTCTTTAAAATACTAAGTAAGATATTGAAAAGGGGAGAAGTTCTGTTTTTATTGCATATATCGACGTTTCAGCCGGATTAGAGCGGTTTTACGTGTACATCTTCCATCGGTAATATAAACGGAAAATCAGGAACATTTCACTTAATTCTAATGAAAACACATTGATTTTTATCATTTTTGTTGGAAACAACATTGTCATATGTCTTTTCTTGGATCTAAATAATACGAAACCTTGCATTATGATTCGAAGTTAAAATCCTCAAATTTGGTATAATCGTGACTTTTTTCACGTTTTTCATGTAGTTTGATATTACGTAAATATATTCATTTTTACCAATATTTCGAACTATTTCATGTAGTATCACGATATGTGATTTGGCCTTCAAATCTCAGAATTTCGCATAATATTGCATTTTAAGCAAGTTTTCTTGCATTTTGTTTCGTACGAGAAATCATCGAATTTAGCAATATTTTGACGTTTATCATTCCCTTTTCCTTTATGTGATTTAATCAAAATATCATCGAATTAGGCAATATTTTGCCGTTTTTCCACGTTTTTGTGAATTTTAGTTTATTAGTATTAATTCATTAAATATACAATAAAAATGATGCAAACACATAATTGATTAGATAGTAACCTTAAATACTTCATTTTCAATCATCTATTTGTTTCTCGTTAAAATACTGAGCAAGATATTTAAAAGGGGAGAAGTTCGGTTTTTATTGCATATATCGACGTTTCAGCCGGAATAGAGCGATTTTGCGTGTACATCTTCCATCGAAAATATAAACGGAAAATCAGGAACATTTTAGTTAATTCTAATGAAAATACATTGATTTTTATAATTTGTATTGGAAACAACATTGTCATATGTCTTTTCATGGATCTAAATAGTACGAAACCTCGCTTTATGATTCGAAGTTAAAATCCTCAAATTTGGTATAATCGTGACTTTTTTCACGTTTTTCATGTAGTTTGATATTACGTAAATATATTCATTTTTACCAATATTTCGATACTATTTCATGTAGTATCACGATATGTGATTTGGCCTTCAAATTTCAGAATTTCGCATAATATTGCATTTTAAGCAAGTTTTCTTGCATTTTGTTTCGTACGAGAAATCATCGAATTTAGCAATATTTTGACGTTTATCATTCCCTTTTCCTTTATGTGATTTAATCAAAATATCATCGAATTAGGCAATATTTTGCCGTTTTTCCACGTTTTTGTGAATTTTCAGTTTATTAGTATTAATTCATTAAATATACAATAAAAATGATGCAAACACATAATTGATTAGATAGTAACCTTAAATACTTCATTTTCAATCATCTATTTGTTTCTCTTTAAAATACTGAGTAAGATATTGAAAAGGGGAGAAGTTCGGTTTTTATTGCATATATCGTCGTTTCAGCCGGAATAGAGCGGTTTTGCGTGTACATCTTCCATCGGTAATATAAACGGAAAATCAGGAACATTTCACTTAATTCTAATGAAAACACATTGATTTTTATCATTTTTGTTGGAAACAACATTGTCATATGTCTTTTCTTGGATCTAAATAATACGAAACCTTGCATTATGATTCGAAGTTAAAATCCTCAAATTTGGTATAATCGTGACTTTTTTCACGTTTTTCATGTAGTTTGATATTACGTAAATATATTCATTTTTACCAATATTTCGATACTATTTCATGTAGTATCACGATATGTGATTTGGCCTTCAAATCTCAGAATTTCGCATAATATTGCATTTTAAGCAAGTTTTCTTGCATTTTGTTTCGTACGAGAAATCATCGAATTTAGCAATATTTTGACGTTTATCATTCCCTTTTCCTTTATGTGATTTAATCAAAATATCATCGAATTAGGCAATATTTTGCCGTTTTTCCACGTTTTTGTGAATTTTCAGTTTATTAGTATTTACTCAATAAATATACAATAAAAATGATGCAAACACATAAATGATTAGATTATAACCTAAAATACTTCATTTTACTCATCTATTTGTTTCTCTTTAAAATACTGAGTAAGATATTGAAAAGGGGAGAAGTTCTGTTTTTATTGCATATATCGAAGTTTAAGCCGGATTAGAGCGGTTTTACGTGTACAACTTCCATCGGTAATATAAACGGAAAATCAGGAACATTTCAGTTAATTCTAATGAAAACACATTGATTTTTATCATTTGTATTGGAAACAACATTGTCATATGTCTTTTCATGGATCTAAATAGTACGAAACCTCGCTTTATGATTCGAAGTTAAAATCCTCAAATTTGGTATAATCGTGACTTTTTTCACGTTTTTCATGTAGTTTGATATTACGTAAATATATTCATTTTTACCAATATTTCGATATTTTTTCATGTAGTATCACGATATGTGATTTGGCCTTCAAATCTCAGAATTTCGCATAATATTGAATTTTAAGCAAGTTTTCTTGCATTTTGTTTCGTACGAGAAATCATCGAATTTAGCAATATTTTGACGTTCATCATTCCCTTTTCCTTTATGTGATTTAATCAAAATATCATCGAATTTGGCAATATTTTGCCGTTTTTCCACGTTTTTGTGAATTTTCAGTTTATTAGTATTAACTCAATAAATATACAATAAAAATGATGCAAACACATTATTGATTAGATTATAACCTTAAATACTTCATTTTCAATCATCTATTTGTTTCTCTTTAAAATACTAAGTAAGATATTGAAAAGGGGAGAAGTTCTGTTTTTATTGCATATATCGACGTTTCAGCCGGATTAGAGCGGTTTTACGTGTACATCTTCCATCGGTAATATAAACGGAAAATCAGGAACATTTCACTTAATTCTAATGAAAACACATTGATTTTTATCATTTTTGTTGGAAACAACATTGTCATATGTCTTTTCTTGGATCTAAATAATACGAAACCTTGCATTATGATTCGAAGTTAAAATCCTCAAATTTGGTATAATCGTGACTTTTTTCACGTTTTTCATGTAGTTTGATATTACGTAAATATATTCATTTTTACCAATATTTCGAACTATTTCATGTAGTATCACGATATGTGATTTGGCCTTCAAATCTCAGAATTTCGCATAATATTGCATTTTAAGCAAGTTTTCTTGCATTTTGTTTCGTACGAGAAATCATCGAATTTAGCAATATTTTGACGTTTATCATTCCCTTTTCCTTTATGTGATTTAATCAAAATATCATCGAATTAGGCAATATTTTGCCGTTTTTCCACGTTTTTGTGAATTTTAGTTTATTAGTATTAATTCATTAAATATACAATAAAAATGATGCAAACACATAATTGATTAGATAGTAACCTTAAATACTTCATTTTCAATCATCTATTTGTTTCTCGTTAAAATACTGAGCAAGATATTTAAAAGGGGAGAAGTTCGGTTTTTATTGCATATATCGACGTTTCAGCCGGAATAGAGCGATTTTGCGTGTACATCTTCCATCGAAAATATAAACGGAAAATCAGGAACATTTTAGTTAATTCTAATGAAAATACATTGATTTTTATAATTTGTATTGGAAACAACATTGTCATATGTCTTTTCATGGATCTAAATAGTACGAAACCTCGCTTTATGATTCGAAGTTAAAATCCTCAAATTTGGTATAATCGTGACTTTTTTCACGTTTTTCATGTAGTTTGATATTACGTAAATATATTCATTTTTACCAATATTTCGATACTATTTCATGTAGTATCACGATATGTGATTTGGCCTTCAAATTTCAGAATTTCGCATAATATTGCATTTTAAGCAAGTTTTCTTGCATTTTGTTTCGTACGAGAAATCATCGAATTTAGCAATATTTTGACGTTTATCATTCCCTTTTCCTTTATGTGATTTAATCAAAATATCATCGAATTAGGCAATATTTTGCCGTTTTTCCACGTTTTTGTGAATTTTCAGTTTATTAGTATTAATTCATTAAATATACAATAAAAATGATGCAAACACATAATTGATTAGATAGTAACCTTAAATACTTCATTTTCAATCATCTATTTGTTTCTCTTTAAAATACTGAGTAAGATATTGAAAAGGGGAGAAGTTCGGTTTTTATTGCATATATCGTCGTTTCAGCCGGAATAGAGCGGTTTTGCGTGTACATCTTCCATCGGTAATATAAACGGAAAATCAGGAACATTTCACTTAATTCTAATGAAAACACATTGATTTTTATCATTTTTGTTGGAAACAACATTGTCATATGTCTTTTCTTGGATCTAAATAATACGAAACCTTGCATTATGATTCGAAGTTAAAATCCTCAAATTTGGTATAATCGTGACTTTTTTCACGTTTTTCATGTAGTTTGATATTACGTAAATATATTCATTTTTACCAATATTTCGATACTATTTCATGTAGTATCACGATATGTGATTTGGCCTTCAAATCTCAGAATTTCGCATAATATTGCATTTTAAGCAAGTTTTCTTGCATTTTGTTTCGTACGAGAAATCATCGAATTTAGCAATATTTTGACGTTTATCATTCCCTTTTCCTTTATGTGATTTAATCAAAATATCATCGAATTAGGCAATATTTTGCCGTTTTTCCACGTTTTTGTGAATTTTCAGTTTATTAGTATTTACTCAATAAATATACAATAAAAATGATGCAAACACATAAATGATTAGATTATAACCTAAAATACTTCATTTTACTCATCTATTTGTTTCTCTTTAAAATACTGAGTAAGATATTGAAAAGGGGAGAAGTTCTGTTTTTATTGCATATATCGAAGTTTAAGCCGGATTAGAGCGGTTTTACGTGTACAACTTCCATCGGTAATATAAACGGAAAATCAGGAACATTTCAGTTAATTCTAATGAAAACACATTGATTTTTATCATTTGTATTGGAAACAACATTGTCATATGTCTTTTCATGGATCTAAATAGTACGAAACCTCGCTTTATGATTCGAAGTTAAAATCCTCAAATTTGGTATAATCGTGACTTTTTTCACGTTTTTCATGTAGTTTGATATTACGTAAATATATTCATTTTTACCAATATTTCGATATTTTTTCATGTAGTATCACGATATGTGATTTGGCCTTCAAATCTCAGAATTTCGCATAATATTGAATTTTAAGCAAGTTTTCTTGCATTTTGTTTCGTACGAGAAATCATCGAATTTAGCAATATTTTGACGTTCATCATTCCTTTTTCCTTTATGTGATTTAATCAAAATATCATCGAATTTGGCAATATTTTGCCGTTTTTCCACGTTTTTGTGAATTTTCAGTTTATTAGTATTAACTCAATAAATATACAATAAAAATGATGCAAACACATTATTGATTAGATTATAACCTTAAATACTTCATTTTCAATCATCTATTTGTTTCTCTTTAAAATACTAAGTAAGATATTGAAAAGGGGAGAAGTTCTGTTTTTATTGCATATATCGACGTTTCAGCCGGATTAGAGCGGTTTTACGTGTACATCTTCCATCGGTAATATAAACGGAAAATCAGGAACATTTCACTTAATTCTAATGAAAACACATTGATTTTTATCATTTTTGTTGGAAACAACATTGTCATATGTCTTTTCTTGGATCTAAATAATACGAAACCTTGCATTATGATTCGAAGTTAAAATCCTCAAATTTGGTATAATCGTGACTTTTTTCACGTTTTTCATGTAGTTTGATATTACGTAAATATATTCATTTTTACCAATATTTCGAACTATTTCATGTAGTATCACGATATGTGATTTGGCCTTCAAATCTCAGAATTTCGCATAATATTGCATTTTAAGCAAGTTTTCTTGCATTTTGTTTCGTACGAGAAATCATCGAATTTAGCAATATTTTGACGTTTATCATTCCCTTTTCCTTTATGTGATTTAATCAAAATATCATCGAATTAGGCAATATTTTGCCGTTTTTCCACGTTTTTGTGAATTTTAGTTTATTAGTATTAATTCATTAAATATACAATAAAAATGATGCAAACACATAATTGATTAGATAGTAACCTTAAATACTTCATTTTCAATCATCTATTTGTTTCTCGTTAAAATACTGAGCAAGATATTGAAAAGGGGAGAAGTTCGGTTTTTATTGCATATATCGACGTTTCAGCCGGAATAGAGCGATTTTGCGTGTACATCTTCCATCGAAAATATAAACGGAAAATCAGGAACATTTTAGTTAATTCTAATGAAAATACATTGATTTTTATAATTTGTATTGGAAACAACATTGTCATATGTCTTTTCATGGATCTAAATAGTACGAAACCTCGCTTTATGATTCGAAGTTAAAATCCTCAAATTTGGTATAATCGTGACTTTTTTCACGTTTTTCATGTAGTTTGATATTACGTAAATATATTCATTTTTACCAATATTTCGATACTATTTCATGTAGTATCACGATATGTGATTTGGCCTTCAAATCTCAGAATTTCGCATAATATTGCATTTTAAGCAAGTTTTCTTGCATTTTGTTTCGTACGAGAAATCATCGAATTTAGCAATATTTTGACGTTCATCATTCCCTTTTCCTTTATGTGATTTAATCAAAATATCATCGAATTTGGCAATATTTTGCCGTTTTTCCACGTTTTTGTGAATTTTCAGTTTATTAGTATTAACTCAATAAATATACAATAAAAATGATGCAAACACATTATTGATTAGATTATAACCTTAAATACTTCATTTTCAATCATCTATTTGTTTCTCTTTAAAATACTAAGTAAGATATTGAAAAGGGGAGAAGTTCTGTTTTTATTGCATATATCGACGTTTCAGCCGGATTAGAGCGGTTTTACGTGTACATCTTCCATCGGTAATATAAACGGAAAATCAGGAACATTTCACTTAATTCTAATGAAAACACATTGATTTTTATCATTTTTGTTGGAAACAACATTGTCATATGTCTTTTCTTGGATCTAAATAATACGAAACCTTGCATTATGATTCGAAGTTAAAATCCTCAAATTTGGTATAATCGTGACTTTTTTCACGTTTTTCATGTAGTTTGATATTACGTAAATATATTCATTTTTACCAATATTTCGATACTATTTCATGTAGTATCACGATATGTGATTTGGCCTTCAAATCTCAGAATTTCGCATAATATTGCATTTTAAGCAAGTTTTCTTGCATTTTGTTTCGTACGAGAAATCATCGAATTTAGCAATATTTTGACGTTTATCATTCCCTTTTCCTTTATGTGATTTAATCAAAATATCATCGAATTAGGCAATATTTTGCCGTTTTTCCACGTTTTTGTGAATTTTCAGTTTATTAGTATTTACTCAATAAATACAATAAAAATGATGCAAACACATAAATGATTAGATTATAACCTAAAATACTTCATTTTACTCATCTATTTGTTTCTCTTTAAAATACTGAGTAAGATATTGAAAAGGGGAGAAGATCTGTTTTTATTGCATATATCGAAGTTTCAGCCGGATTAGAGCGGTTTTACGTGTACAACTTCCATCGGTAATATAAACGGAAAATCAGGAACATTTCAGTTAATTCTAATGAAAACACATTGATTTTTATCATTTGTATTGGAAACAACATTGTCATATGTCTTTTCATGGATCTAAATAGTACGAAACCTCGCTTTATGATTCGAAGTTAAAATCCTCAAATTTGGTATAATCGTGACTTTTTTCACGTTTTTCATGTAGTTTGATATTACGTAAATATATTCATTTTTACCAATATTTCGATATTTTTTCATGTAGTATCACGATATGTGATTTGGCCTTCAAATCTCAGAATTTCGCATAATATTGAATTTTAAGCAAGTTTTCTTGCATTTTGTTTCGTACGAGAAATCATCGAATTTAGCAATATTTTGACGTTCATCATTCCCTTTTCCTTTATGTGATTTAATCAAAATATCATCGAATTTGGCAATATTTTGCCGTTTTTCCACGTTTTTGTGAATTTTCAGTTTATTAGTATTAACTCAATAAATATATTGAAAAGGGGAGAAGTTCTGTTTTTATTGCATATATCGACGTTTCAGCCGGATTAATGCGGTTTTACGTGTACATCTTCCATCGGTAATATGAACGGAAAATCAGGAACATTTCAGTTAATTCTAATGAAACACATTGATTTTTATCATTTGTATTGGAAACAACATTGTCATATGTCTTTTCTTGGATCTAAATAATACGAAACCTTGCATTATGATTCGAAGTTAAAATCCTCAAATTTGGTATAATCGTGACTTTTTCACGTTTTTCATGTAGTTTGATATTACGTAAATATATTCATTTTACCAATATTTCCATACTATTTCATGTAGTATCACGATATGTGATTTGGCCTTCAAATCTCGGAATTTCGCATAATATTGCATTTTAAGCAAGTTTTCTTGCATTTTGTTTCGTACGAGAAATCATCGAATTTAGCAATATTTTGACGTTTATCATTACCTTTTCCTTCATGTGATTTAATCAAAATATCATCGAATTAGGCAATATTTTGCCGTTTTTCCACGTTTTTGTGAATTTTCAGTTTATTAGTATTAATTCATTAAATATACAATAAAAATGATGCAAACACATAATTGATTAGATAGTAACCTTAAATACTTCATTTTCAATCATCTATTTGTTTCTCGTTAAAATACTGAGTGAGATATTGAAAAGGGGAGAAGTTCGGTTTTTATTGCATATATCGACGTTTCAGCCGGATTAGAGCGGTTTTACGTGTACATCTTCCATCGGTAATATGAACGGAAAATCAGGAACATTTCAGTTAATTCTAATGAAAACACATTGATTTTTATCATTTGTATTGGAAACAACATTGTCATATGTCTTTTCTTGGATCTAAATAATACGAAACCTTGCATTATGATTCGAAGTAAAATCCTCAAATTTGGTATAATCGTGACTTTTTTCACGTTTTTCATGTAGTTTGATATTACGTTAATATATTCATTTTTACCAATATTTCGATACTATTTCATGTAGTATCACGATATGTGATTTGGCCTTCAAATCTCAGAATTTCGCATAATATTGCATTTTAAGCAAGTTTTCTTGCATTTTGTTTCGTACGAGAAATCATCGAATTTAGCAATATTTTGACGTTTATCATTCCCTTTTCCTTTATGTGATTTAATCAAAATATCATCGAATTAGGCAATATTTTGCCGTTTTTCCACGTTTTTGTGAATTTTCAGTTTATTAGTATTAACTCAATAAATATACAATAAAAATGATGCAAACACATAATTGATTACATTATAACCTTAAATACTTCATTTTCAATCATCTATTTGTTTCTCTTTAAAATACTGAGTAAGATATTGAAAAGGGGAGAAGTTCTGTTTTTATTGCATATATCGACGTTTCAGCCGGATTAGAGCGGTTTTACGTGTACATCTTCCATCGGTAATATGAACGGAAAATCAGGAACATTTCAGTTAATTCTAATGAAACACATTGATTTTTATCATTTGTATTGGAAACAACATTGTCATATGTCTTTTCTTGGATCTAAATAATACGAAACCTTGCATTATGATTCGAAGTTAAAATCCTCAAATTTGGTATAATCGTGACTTTTTTCACGTTTTTCATGTAGTTTGATATTACGTAAATATATTCATTTTACCAATATTTCCATACTATTTCATGTAGTATCACGATATATGATTTGGCCTTCAAATCTCGGAATTTCGCATAATATTGCATTTTAAGCAAGTTTTCTTGCATTTTGTTTCGTACGAGAAATCATCGAATTTAGCAATATTTTGACGTTTATCATTACCTTTTCCTTTATGTGATTTAATCAAAATATCATCGAATTAGGCAATATTTTGCCGTTTTTCCACGTTTTTGTGAATTTTCACTTTATTAGTATTAATTCATTAAATATACAATAAAAATGATGCAAACACATAATTGATTAGATTATAACCATAAATACTTCATTTTCAATCATCTATTTGTTTCTCTTTAAAATACTGAGTAAGATATTGAAAAGGGGAGAAGTTCTGTTTTTATTGCATATATCGACGTTTCAGCCGGATTAGAGCGGTTTTACGTGTACATCTTTCATCGGTAATATGAACGGAAAATCAGGAACATTTCAGTTAATTCTAATGAAACACATTGATTTTTATCATTTGTATTAGAAACAACATTGTCATATGTCTTTTCTTGGATCTAAATAATACGAAACCTTGCATTATGATTCGAAGTTAAAATCCAAAAATTTGCTATAATAGTGACTTTTTTCACGTTTTTCATGTAGTTTGATATTACGTAAATATATTCATTTTTACCAATATTTCGATACTATTTCATGTAGTATCACGATATGTGATTTGGCCTTCAAATCTCGGAATTTCGCATAATATTGCATTTTAAGCAAGTTTTCTTGCATTTTGTTTCGTACGAGAAATCATCGAATTTAGCAATATTTTGACGTTTATCATTACCTTTTCCTTTATGTGATTTAATCAAAATATCATCGAATTAGGCAATATTTTGCCGTTTTTCCACGTTTTTGTGAATTTTCAGTTTATTAGTATTAATTCATTAAATATACAATAAAAATGATGCAAACACATAATTGATTAGATAGTAACCTTAAATACTTCATTTTCAATCATCTATTTGTTTCTCGTTAAAATACTGAGTAAGATATTGAAAAGGGGAGAAGTTCGGTTTTTATTGCATATATCGACGTTTCAGCCGGATTAGAGCGGTTTTACGTGTACATCTTCCATCGGTAATATGAACAGAAAATCAGGAACATTTCAGTTAATTCAAATGAAAACACATTGATTTTTATCATTTGTATTGGAAACAACATTGTCATATGTATTTTCTTGGATCTAAATTATACGAAACCTTGCATTATGATTCGAAGTTAAAATCCTCAAATTTGGTATAATCGTGACTTTTTTCACGTTTTCATGTAGTTTGATATTACGTTAATATATTCATTTTTACCAATATTTCGATACTATTTCATGTAGTATCACGATATGTGATTTGGCCTTCAAATCTCAGAATTTCGCATAATATTGCATTTTAAGCAAGTTTTCTTGCATTTTGTTTCGTACGAGAAATCATCGAATTTAGCAATATTTTGACGTTTATCATTCCCTTTTCCTTTATGTGATTTAATCAAAATATCATCGAATTAGGCAATATTTTGCCGTTTTTCCACGTTTTTTTGAATTTTCAGTTTATTAGTATTAACTCAATAAATATACAATAAAAATGATGCAAACACATAATTGATTTGATTATAACCTTAAATACTTCATTTTCAATCATCTATTTTTTTCTCTTTAAAATACTGAGTAAGATATTGAAAAGGGGAGAAGTTCTGTTTTTATTGCATATATCGACGTTTCAGCCGGATTAGAGCGGTTTTACGTGTACATCTTCCATCGGTAATATGAACGGAAAATCAGGAACATTTCAGTTAATTCTAATGAAACACATTGATTTTTATCATTTGTATTGGAAACAACATTGTCATATGTCTTTTCTTGGATCTAAATAATACGAAACCTTGCATTATGATTCGAAGTTAAAATCCTCAAATTTGGTATAATCGTGACTTTTTTCACGTTTTTCATGTAGTTTGATATTACGTAAATATATTCATTTTACCAATATTTCCATACTATTTCATGTAGTATCACGATATATGATTTGGCCTTCAAATCTCGGAATTTCGCATAATATTGCATTTTAAGCAAGTTTTCTTGCATTTTGTTTCGTACGAGAAATCATCGAATTTAGCAATATTTTGACGTTTATCATTACCTTTTCCTTTATGTGATTTAATCAAAATATCATCGAATTAGGCAATATTTTGCCGTTTTTCCACGTTTTTGTGAATTTTCAGTTTATTAGTATTAATTCATTAAATATACAATAAAAATGATGCAAACACATAATTGATTAGATTATAACCTTAAATACTTCATTTTCAATCATCTATTTGTTTCTCTTTAAAATACTGAGTAAGATATTGAAAAGGGGAGAAGTTCTGTTTTTATTGCATATATCGACGTTTCAGCCGGATTAGAGCGGTTTTACGTGTACATCTTCCATCGGTAATATGAACGGAAAATCAGGAACATTTCAGTTAATTCTAATGAAACACATTGATTTTTATCATTTGTATTGGAAACAACATTGTCATATGTCTTTTCTTGGATCTAAATAATACGAAACCTTGCATTATGATTCGAAGTTAAAATCCTAAAATTTGGTATAATCGTGACTTTTTTCACGTTTTTCATGTAGTTTGATATTACGTTAATATATTCATTTTTACCAATATTTCGATACTATTTCATGTAGTATCACGATATGTGATTTGGCCTTCAAATCTCAGAATTTCGCATAATATTGCATTTTAAGCAAGTTTTCTTGCATTTTGTTTCGTACGAGAAATCATCGAATTTAGCAATATTTTGACGTTTATCATTCCCTTTTCCTTTATGTGATTTAATCAAAATATCATCGAATTAGGCAATATTTTGCCGTTTTTCCACGTTTTTGTGAATTTTCAGTTTATTAGTATTAACTCAATAAATATACAATAAAAATGATGCAAACACATAATTGATTAGATTATAACCTTAAATACTTCATTTTCAATCATCTATTTGTTTCTCTTTAAAATACTGAGTAAGATATTGAAAAGGGGAGAAGTTCTGTTTTTATTGCATATATCGACGTTTCAGCCGGATTAGAGCGGTTTTACGTGTACATCTTCCATCGGTAATATGAACGGAAAATCAGGAACATTTCAGTTAATTCTAATGAAACACATTGATTTTTATCATTTGTATTGGAAACAACATTGTCATATGTCTTTTCTTGGATCTAAATAATACGAAACCTTGCATTATGATTCGAAGTTAAAATCCTCAAATTTGGTATAATCGTGACTTTTTTCACGTTTTTCATGTAGTTTGATATTACGTAAATATATTCATTTTACCAATATTTCCATACTATTTCATGTAGTATCACGATATATGATTTGGCCTTCAAATCTCGGAATTTCGCATAATATTGCATTTTAAGCAAGTTTTCTTGCATTTTGTTTCGTACGAGAAATCATCGAATTTAGCAATATTTTGACGTTTATCATTACCTTTTCCTTTATGTGATTTAATCAAAATATCATCGAATTAGGCAATATTTTGCCGTTTTTCCACGTTTTTGTGAATTTTCAGTTTATTAGTATTAATTCATTAAATATACAATAAAAATGATGCAAACACATAATTGATTAGATTATAACCTTAAATACTTCATTTTCAATCATCTATTTGTTTCTCTTTAAAATACTGAGTAAGATATTGAAAAGGGGAGAAGTTCTGTTTTTATTGCATATATCGACGTTTCAGCCGGATTAGAGCGGTTTTACGTGTACATCTTCCATCGGTAATATGAACGGAAAATCAGGAACATTTCAGTTAATTCTAATGAAACACATTGATTTTTATCATTTGTATTGGAAACAACATTGTCATATGTCTTTTCTTGGATCTAAATAATACGAAACCTTGCATTATGATTCGAAGTTAAAATCCTCAAATTTGGTATAATCGTGACTTTTTTCACGTTTTTCATGTAGTTTGATATTACGTTAATATATTCATTTTTACCAATATTTCGATACTATTTCATGTAGTATCACGATATGTGATTTGGCCTTCAAATCTCAGAATTTCGCATAATATTGCATTTTAAGCAAGTTTTCTTGCATTTTGTTTCGTACGAGAAATCATCGAATTTAGCAATATTTTGACGTTTATCATTCCCTTTTCCTTTATGTGATTTAATCAAAATATCATCGAATTAGGCAATATTTTGCCGTTTTTCCACGTTTTTGTGAATTTTCAGTTTATTAGTATTAACTCAATAAATATACAATAAAAATGATGCAAACACATAATTGATTACATTATAACCTTAAATACTTCATTTTCAATCATCTATTTGTTTCTCTTTAAAATACTGAGTAAGATATTGAAAAGGGGAGAAGTTCTGTTTTTATTGCATATATCGACGTTTCAGCCGGATTAGAGCGGTTTTACGTGTACATCTTCCATCGGTAATATGAACGGAAAATCAGGAACATTTCAGTTAATTCTAATGAAACACATTGATTTTTATCATTTGTATTGGAAACAACATTGTCATATGTCTTTTCTTGGATCTAAATAATACGAAACCTTGCATTATGATTCGAAGTTAAAATCCTCAAATTTGGTATAATCGTGACTTTTTTCACGTTTTTCATGTAGTTTGATATTACGTAAATATATTCATTTTACCAATATTTCCATACTATTTCATGTAGTATCACGATATATGATTTGGCCTTCAAATCTCGGAATTTCGCATAATATTGCATTTTAAGCAAGTTTTCTTGCATTTTGTTTCGTACGAGAAATCATCGAATTTAGCAATATTTTGACGTTTATCATTACCTTTTCCTTTATGTGATTTAATCAAAATATCATCGAATTAGGCAATATTTTGCCGTTTTTCCACGTTTTTGTGAATTTTCACTTTATTAGTATTAATTCATTAAATATACAATAAAAATGATGCAAACACATAATTGATTAGATTATAACCATAAATACTTCATTTTCAATCATCTATTTGTTTCTCTTTAAAATACTGAGTAAGATATTGAAAAGGGGAGAAGTTCTGTTTTTATTGCATATATCGACGTTTCAGCCGGATTAGAGCGGTTTTACGTGTACATCTTTCATCGGTAATATGAACGGAAAATCAGGAACATTTCAGTTAATTCTAATGAAACACATTGATTTTTATCATTTGTATTAGAAACAACATTGTCATATGTCTTTTCTTGGATCTAAATAATACGAAACCTTGCATTATGATTCGAAGTTAAAATCCAAAAATTTGCTATAATAGTGACTTTTTTCACGTTTTTCATGTAGTTTGATATTACGTAAATATATTCATTTTTACCAATATTTCGATACTATTTCATGTAGTATCACGATATGTGATTTGGCCTTCAAATCTCGGAATTTCGCATAATATTGCATTTTAAGCAAGTTTTCTTGCATTTTGTTTCGTACGAGAAATCATCGAATTTAGCAATATTTTGACGTTTATCATTACCTTTCCTTTATGTGATTTAATCAAAATATCATCGAATTAGGCAATATTTTGCCGTTTTTCCACGTTTTTGTGAATTTTCAGTTTATTAGTATTAATTCATTAAATATACAATAAAAATGATGCAAACACATAATTGATTAGATAGTAACCTTAAATACTTCATTTTCAATCATCTATTTGTTTCTCGTTAAAATACTGAGTAAGATATTGAAAAGGGGAGAAGTTCGGTTTTTATTGCATATATCGACGTTTCAGCCGGATTAGAGCGGTTTTACGTGTACATCTTCCATCGGTAATATGAACAGAAAATCAGGAACATTTCAGTTAATTCAAATGAAAACACATTGATTTTTATCATTTGTATTGGAAACAACATTGTCATATGTATTTTCTTGGATCTAAATTATACGAAACCTTGCATTATGATTCGAAGTTAAAATCCTCAAATTTGGTATAATCGTGACTTTTTTCACGTTTTTCATGTAGTTTGATATTACGTTAATATATTCATTTTTACCAATATTTCGATACTATTTCATGTAGTATCACGATATGTGATTTGGCCTTCAAATCTCAGAATTTCGCATAATATTGCATTTTAAGCAAGTTTTCTTGCATTTTGTTTCGTACGAGAAATCATCGAATTTAGCAATATTTTGACGTTTATCATTCCCTTTTCCTTTATGTGATTTAATCAAAATATCATCGAATTAGGCAATATTTTGCCGTTTTTCCACGTTTTTTTGAATTTTCAGTTTATTAGTATTAACTCAATAAATATACAATAAAAATGATGCAAACACATAATTGATTTGATTATAACCTTAAATACTTCATTTTCAATCATCTATTTTTTTCTCTTTAAAATACTGAGTAAGATATTGAAAAGGGGAGAAGTTCTGTTTTTATTGCATATATCGACGTTTCAGCCGGATTAGAGCGGTTTTACGTGTACATCTTCCATCGGTAATATGAACGGAAAATCAGGAACATTTCAGTTAATTCTAATGAAACACATTGATTTTTATCATTTGTATTGGAAACAACATTGTCATATGTCTTTTCTTGGATCTAAATAATACGAAACCTTGCATTATGATTCGAAGTTAAAATCCTCAAATTTGGTATAATCGTGACTTTTTTCACGTTTTTCATGTAGTTTGATATTACGTAAATATATTCATTTTACCAATATTTCCATACTATTTCATGTAGTATCACGATATATGATTTGGCCTTCAAATCTCGGAATTTCGCATAATATTGCATTTTAAGCAAGTTTTCTTGCATTTTGTTTCGTACGAGAAATCATCGAATTTAGCAATATTTTGACGTTTATCATTACCTTTTCCTTTATGTGATTTAATCAAAATATCATCGAATTAGGCAATATTTTGCCGTTTTTCCACGTTTTTGTGAATTTTCAGTTTATTAGTATTAATTCATTAAATATACAATAAAAATGATGCAAACACATAATTGATTAGATTATAACCTTAAATACTTCATTTTCAATCATCTATTTGTTTCTCTTTAAAATACTGAGTAAGATATTGAAAAGGGGAGAAGTTCTGTTTTTATTGCATATATCGACGTTTCAGCCGGATTAGAGCGGTTTTACGTGTACATCTTCCATCGGTAATATGAACGGAAAATCAGGAACATTTCAGTTAATTCTAATGAAACACATTGATTTTTATCATTTGTATTGGAAACAACATTGTCATATGTCTTTTCTTGGATCTAAATAATACGAAACCTTGCATTATGATTCGAAGTTAAAATCCTAAAATTTGGTATAATCGTGACTTTTTTCACGTTTTTCATGTAGTTTGATATTACGTTAATATATTCATTTTTACCAATATTTCGATACTATTTCATGTAGTATCACGATATGTGATTTGGCCTTCAAATCTCAGAATTTCGCATAATATTGCATTTTAAGCAAGTTTTCTTGCATTTTGTTTCGTACGAGAAATCATCGAATTTAGCAATATTTTGACGTTTATCATTCCCTTTTCCTTTATGTGATTTAATCAAAATATCATCGAATTAGGCAATATTTTGCCGTTTTTTCCACGTTTTTGTGAATTTTCAGTTTATTAGTATTAACTCAATAAATATACAATAAAAATGATGCAAACACATAATTGATTAGATTATAACCTTAAATACTTCATTTTCAATCATCTATTTGTTTCTCTTTAAAATACTGAGTAAGATATTGAAAAGGGGAGAAGTTCTGTTTTTATTGCATATATCGACGTTTCAGCCGGATTAGAGCGGTTTTACGTGTACATCTTCCATCGGTAATATGAACGGAAAATCAGGAACATTTCAGTTAATTCTAATGAAACACATTGATTTTTATCATTTGTATTGGAAACAACATTGTCATATGTCTTTTCTTGGATCTAAATAATACGAAACCTTGCATTATGATTCGAAGTTAAAATCCTCAAATTTGGTATAATCGTGACTTTTTTCACGTTTTTCATGTAGTTTGATATTACGTAAATATATTCATTTTACCAATATTTCCATACTATTTCATGTAGTATCACGATATATGATTTGGCCTTCAAATCTCGGAATTTCGCATAATATTGCATTTTAAGCAAGTTTTCTTGCATTTTGTTTCGTACGAGAAATCATCGAATTTAGCAATATTTTGACGTTTATCATTACCTTTTCCTTTATGTGATTTAATCAAAATATCATCGAATTAGGCAATATTTTGCCGTTTTTCCACGTTTTTGTGAATTTTCAGTTTATTAGTATTAATTCATTAAATATACAATAAAAATGATGCAAACACATAATTGATTAGATTATAACCTTAAATACTTCATTTTCAATCATCTATTTGTTTCTCTTTAAAATACTGAGTAAGATATTGAAAAGGGGAGAAGTTCTGTTTTTATTGCATATATCGACGTTTCAGCCGGATTAGAGCGGTTTTACGTGTACATCTTCCATCGGTAATATGAACGGAAAATCAGGAACATTTCAGTTAATTCTAATGAAACACATTGATTTTTATCATTTGTATTGGAAACAACATTGTCATATGTCTTTTCTTGGATCTAAATAATACGAAACCTTGCATTATGATTCGAAGTTAAAATCCTCAAATTTGGTATAATCGTGACTTTTTTCACGTTTTTCATGTAGTTTGATATTACGTTAATATATTCATTTTTACCAATATTTCGATACTATTTCATGTAGTATCACGATATGTGATTTGGCCTTCAAATCTCAGAATTTCGCATAATATTGCATTTTAAGCAAGTTTTCTTGCATTTTGTTTCGTACGAGAAATCATCGAATTTAGCAATATTTTGACGTTTATCATTCCCTTTTCCTTTATGTGATTTAATCAAAATATCATCGAATTAGGCAATATTTTGCCGTTTTTCCACGTTTTTGTGAATTTTCAGTTTATTAGTATTAACTCAATAAATATACAATAAAAATGATGCAAACACATAATTGATTAGATTATAACCTTAAATACTTCATTTTCAATCATCTATTTGTTTCTCTTTAAAATACTGAGTAAGATATTGAAAAGGGGAGAAGTTCTGTTTTTATTGCATATATCGACGTTTCAGCCGGATTAGAGCGGTTTTACGTGTACATCTTCCATCGGTAATATGAACGGAAAATCAGGAACATTTCAGTTAATTCTAATGAAACACATTGATTTTTATCATTTGTATTGGAAACAACATTGTCATATGTCTTTTCTTGGATCTAAATAATACGAAACCTTGCATTATGATTCGAAGTTAAAATCCTCAAATTTGGTATAATAGTGACTTTTTTCACGTTTTTCATGTAGTTTGATATTACGTAAATATATTGATTTTAACCAATATTTCGATACTATTTCATGTAGTATCACGATATGTGATTTGGCCTTCGAATCTCAGAATTTCGCATAATATTGCATTTTAAGCAAGTTTTCTTGCATTTTGTTTCGTACGAGAAATCATCGAATTTAGCAATATTTTGACGTGTATCATTCCCTTTTCCTTTATGTGATTTAATCAAAATATCATCGAATTAGGCAATATTTTGCCGTTTTTCCACGTTTTTGTGAATTTTCAGTTTATTAGTATTAACTCAATAAATATACAATAAAAATGATGCAAACACATA
Source organism: Procambarus clarkii (assembly GCF_040958095.1). Classification (NCBI taxonomy): domain Eukaryota; kingdom Metazoa; phylum Arthropoda; class Malacostraca; order Decapoda; family Cambaridae; genus Procambarus; species Procambarus clarkii. The sequence continues at coordinate 2,222 of NW_027189404.1, read as the reverse complement.
ATTGATTAGATTATAACCTTAAATACTTCATTTTCAATCATCTATTTGTTTCTATTTAAAATACTGAGTAAGATATTGAAAAGGGGAGAAGTTCTGTTTTTATTGCATATATCGACGTTTCAGCCGGATTAGAGCGGTTTTACGTGTACATCTTCCATCGGTAATATGAACGGAAAATCAGGAACATTTCAGTTAATTCTAATGAAACACATTGATTTTTATCATTTGTATTGGAAACAACATTGTCATATGTCTTTTCTTGGATCTAAATAATACGAAACCTTGCATTATGATTCGAAGTTAAAATCCTCAAATTTGGTATAATCGTGACTTTTTTCACGTTTTTCATGTAGTTTGATATTACGTAAATATATTCATTTTACCAATATTTCCATACTATTTCATGTAGTATCACGATATGTGATTTGGCCTTCAAATCTCGGAATTTCACATAATATTGCATTTTAAGCAAGTTTTCTTGCATTTTGTTTCGTACGAGAAATCATCGAATTTAGCAATATTTTGACGTTTATCATTACCTTTTCCTTTATGTGATTTAATCAAAATATCATCGAATTAGGCAATATTTTGCCGTTTTTCCACGTTTTTGTGAATTTTCAGTTTATTAGTATTAATTCATTAAATATACAATAAAAATGATGCAAACACATAATTGATTAGATAGTAACCTTAAATACTTCATTTTCAATCATCTATTTGTTTCTCGTTAAAATACTGAGTGAGATATTGAAAAGGGGAGAAGTTCGTTTTTTATTGCATATATCGACGTTTCAGCCGGATTAGAGCGGTTTTACGTGTACATCTTCCATCGGTAATATGAACGGAAAATCAGGAACATTTCAGTTAATTCTAATGAAAACACATTGATTTTTATCATTTGTATTGGAAACAACATTGTCATATGTCTTTTCTTGGATCTAAATAATACGAAACCTTGCATTATGATTCGAAGTAAAATCCTCAAATTTGGTATAATCGTGATTTTTTTCACGTTTTTCATGTAGTTTGATATTACGTTAATATATTCATTTTTACCAATATTTCGATACTATTTCATGTAGTATCACGATATGTGATTTGGCCTTCAAATCTCAGAATTTCGCATAATATTGCATTTTAAGCAAGTTTTCTTGCATTTTGTTTCGTACGAGAAATCATCGAATTTAGCAATATTTTGACGTTTATCATTCCCTTTTCCTTTATGTGATTTAATCAAAATATCATCGAATTAGGCAATATTTTGCCGTTTTTCCACGTTTTTGTGAATTTTCAGTTTATTAGTATTAACTCAATAAATATACAATAAAAATGATGCAAACACATAATTGATTAGATTATAACCTTAAAATCTTCATTTTCAATCATCTATTTGTTTCTCTTTAAAATACTGAGTAAGATATTGAAGAGGGGAGAAGTTCTGTTTTTATTGCATATATCGACGTTTCAGCCGGATTAGAGCGGTTTTACGTGTACATCTTCCATCGGTAATATGAACGGAAAATCAGGAACATTTCAGTTAATTCTAATGAAACACATTGATTTTTATCATTTGTATTGGAAACAACATTGTCATATGTCTTTTCTTGGATCTAAATAATACGAAACCTTGCATTATGATTCGAAGTTAAAATCCTCAAATTTGGTATAATCGTGACTTTTTTCACGTTTTTCATGTAGTTTGATATTACGTAAATATATTCATTTTACCAATATTTCCATACTATTTCATGTAGTATCACGATATATGATTTGGCCTTCAAATCTCGGAATTTCGCATAATATTGCATTTTAAGCAAGTTTTCTTGCATTTTGTTTCGTACGAGAAATCATCGAATTTAGCAATATTTGACGTTTATCATTCCCTTTTCCTTTATGTGATTTAATCAAAATATCATCGAATTAGGCAATATTTTGCCGTTTTTCCACGTTTTTGTGAATTTTCAGTTTATTAGTATTAACTCAATAAATATACAATAAAAATGATGCAAACACATAATTGATTAGATTAGAACCTTAAATACTTCATTTTCAATCATCTATTTGTTTCTCTTTAAAATACTGAGTAAGATATTGAAAAGGGGAGAAGTTTCTGTTTTTATTGCATATATCGACGTTTCAGCCGGATTAGAGCGGTTTTACGTGTACATCTTCCATCGGTAATATGAACGGAAAATCAGGAACATTTCAGTTAATTCTAATGA